>NC_133324.1:966401176-966561025 GCF_042186555.1 Aquarana catesbeiana
ACTGTAACCATTCCAGTATATTTTAATATTGTATTAAAGTTTGCTGATGGTCTTGTGCCTTTCTTTAGGAAGATTCCTGAAGATTATCAAGAAGAAATGTGCATGCTGCCATGTGTAATGTCTTTCATACCCCCTCCTGCCCACCCAGCCTGAACTGCCCCAACCAGACACAAATGACTGGCTCTTATGCCCCTTACCCAACACCTCCCACTATTCCAAACTATGCATCACCAACGCTGCCCTCCTACATACAGCTATCCCAATTCCAAAACCCCTATTCCTCACCAGGTATACAGCTAGACCATAGCCCAACCCCCATTCTGTCAACATTTTGCCAACCTAGTTCAAGCTTCTCATCATCAAAAGTACTAAGGGCTTCGTATCCAACATTTCACCACCCTCCCAAGAGCTTTGCAGAAGAACAGCTTTCCCAAAATGCCCCTGCACCAAAAAGGACCCCAAATCAACAAGATTCCTTCCAGGAGGAATATACCATCATATTGGACCATCATATTTTGTTAATCCTTGGAATTTCGGAACTTATCTGGAGATACATTTCACTCAGCTCCTGATGAAGCTTTTGATGCGAAACATGTCAAGCATGAGGCGTTCCTTCATAAAGTAAACAGATTTGCTTTGTTGATGTTGTTATAAAAATATCCCACTGGTTTTTGATATTGCCTCTGTAGGGTGTTTACTAATTACATTTGATGTTCACTATTAACATACTTGATTAGATGTTTTAAAGGATGTTTTATCCTTTTGTACAAATAAATATATGGGTTTTATCTTCTTTTGACGTATGACTCACTGATTGAGGAGTTTTACTATTAAAAGTCCCAGTTTATCTTGCTGGATGTATTTATTGCTGTTTGTGGGATGTGGTATGACCTAGAATTCCCACCACAGATCCTCATATTTGTTTAATTTATTAAATATGGATGGTAAAGTAGTAAATGAATCTTGTAAATATAATTAGAATGCTTAAAGCAACACCACCCTGAGAAGGACTTCAACTAGTAGAAATGACAAACTACCATGCCTTGTTACATCAACAAGAAGAGCAGAGCATTCTATCCTATACAAGCCATCAGAATAAATAACCGGAGCTGGAAACATCTTGAAGAAGCACACCACTGAGCAAACCAAACAAAGCACCAGTTTTCAAGACATATGCTTTAATAAATCTGAAGAGTTTGTTTCAGAAATCGACTTTGACCCTTATTCCTATCAATGTCTATGAAACTGTGGTGCTTTACTGATGACTGTATTGAGGAAAGGTTGTAACATATTTAAAAGACTGTTCTGGTAGACTATAAAACAGAAGATGGTTTGGCCAATGCAAATGCTGACTATGAGATTACTGAGGGGGACTTTAGTTTTCAAGCCTGGAGACACAAAATGAGTTTTCAGTTGACATTATAAATGATGATGTCTTTGAGGAAGACAATACTTTGTGAGACTCAGCAACATTAGAAAAGCTGAAGTCCGGATAACAGTGGAGCCTAAGAGTTAGAGGTGTGCAAAATCTGTATATTTATGTAGCGCTGTAGCCTTTACCAGGTGATGCTATCAATGGGACCATGTTAATAGATTGGCAGTTGGCTCCCCCTAATGGTATGTTATAGGAAGAACCTTGTTTAACTTTCACATAACAGCCAAGTAGGAAGTGACTCAACTGTTGACTTTGTAAAAAGGACTCGCCTACCCACAGTGCCCACTCACTTACCCATGAACACTGAGTGGCTGAGCTGCAAGCTGGGTAGGTAATAAAAAGCTCAGCGTGGCCATTTTTGGTATCTTTCTACTGGGAAGTGTGGCCTGCCTTCAGGGATCTGTGTGGGCATTTGGAAGAGCTGCGGCCTACATCGTGTGAAGTGGAGCCGCGATGACTGAGAGTCACCACATTGTGCTGAAGCAGCAGTGTGATCTGACCGGAGGATCCAGAGTGCCTGACAGAGCTCCAAACAGAGGTCCTGGTCATCTTGCGGAGTGGTGCAGCGCGACAGAGCTGACTGGCAGCAGGACTGAGACCATCGGAACGGACACATCCATATATCCAGGCCTGATGTGGTGAGAGGGCTGTTGCCCAGAAATTATATACCGCACCACACACACCTAGACCATTGCGTAAATTTGGACCGTGTGTGGACAATTCCGACGCACAAAGTGCCACGCATGCTCAGAATAAATTCTGAGACGGAACTGCTCGGTCTGGTAAAATTAGCGTTCGTAATGGATATAGCACTTTCGTCACGCTGCAATGTTTTAAATTGTTGAATGCAGTGCACTCTCTTCTTCTTTATAATGCTAATTTTTTATTTTTGTATTTGTTGTATTTTTTTTTTTAAATCCAGATCTCCTGTTTTTTTGTTTTTTTTTTTTGGTGATCTCCAGAATTGTTTTGGGTGTGTTTTGTGTGTCAAGTTACCACAACACCATTATTATCTTGTCTTTTTTAATCTCAAGGGGATTGGTTGGTGTTGGTGTCTCTTGTTAATTTCACATTGTATTTTTGAAATGTACCTGCCTCCTCACAAACTGTCCTTTTTGAAGTAAAACACATAGGCAAGTATTTGTGAAAAATAAATAGCCAATTATTCTGGGTCATAACAAAACAAGAAGGAAGGCAACGCTGGATAAACTGGTGAACTTAGCGAAGCCTTTGTACCCCAGGGCACACATCAATAATTTTACAGTCAAAATTAGTGGCCAGAGGAGTCCTTATAATAGTGAGCACAATCCGGTCCAGGACTACAAGAGATCAGGAACATCAGCAGATGACATCTATGTCCCCAGGCTGTGGTACTACCACAGCCTGCATCTTTTGCAAGACCAGACTGAACCCAGGGCCATCACTCTCTGGTCTTCCTTAGACGCTTCCTTCCAGGCTGTGGCTCCGGTGTTGGAGGTGTGGCAGGAGGTGGAGGAGGAATAGGAGGAAATGGAGGAGGAGGACCATGGTTCAACTCACAAACGTGGCTTTGGCTTGTGAGAGTTGGCCCCTCAACCGGAGCCAGAAACGTTGCGATCCCAGAGGAGAAGATTTAAGGCATCAAATATGGCCTTTGTTGAGATGGTGGAGATGGTGGACATATTGAAGAGGGCCGACTATGACGGGAAGCATGGACCTTACCCCAACTCAAATGTCAGAAAGGCCAAGATCAAGGCTAAAGTTGTGAAGAGTCTGCACCGTAATTCTGGGGTACGGCGATCCAAGGATCAACTGAGGAAACGGTGGTCGGACCTCAAATTAAGGGAGCACGATTCGTATAGAAGGATCAGGAAAGTGCTGCAAAAAAATTAAGTAGTTGTCCTGTGTTCCTATTCTTTGTTTTTATTATGTTCGTGCTGCTCCATGTGCTTTTCTTTACTGTTGTACAGTTTAAAATGGCAACTTTCATGTTCATGGGCACATTAATCGTTTGTAGGAAACATTGTTCGTTCGGCCACTAAAATACGATGTTTTGGCCAGATGCAGTTCAATACCGTTTTTCGGGCCTACTTTGATTAAAATAAGTTTGTTGTCTAGATGGGTTTGTAACTAGAATGAAATGCAAACTAGATTCTGTGTAAGGAGAGGACACTCAGCAGCTGTTTACACATCTGGACTTTGGAGCACTAGTGTGGGACAACAAAACACCCTTTTTATTAGGGGGTCCCACACAGGTGCTCCAGTGAACAACATAGGGGTGTCTCCATCTGTGAAGCTTGCACAAAATGTTATATTCTTAATATCTAAATTTTAATTGGCTTTATTAAAAAGAATATGCATTTTCCATATTTGTGTGAATGATAGGACTTTGAGCTAGTGATATCCAGATGGCGATTCATTGACTAAGACTGCAGATCAAGACCCTGTCAGAATTTGATGGATTTTGTAAATAATATATGTATGGGTTGAAAATCTTCCTATGTAACCGATACTTTGTTTGATATATGCGTTTATGTTTTAAGAGGTCTTATAATCTCTCACATATATCTGGTTTCATGTTTAAAAGGTTTGAAGTTAAAAAAACAGATGTTGCTCTCTGTTAGCCCCCACTTTTAGGAAGGAGGAGAAAGGGGAGTGTATGGGAGGGATTTGTGTTTGGGCGCGAATTTGAAAGACTGAGTTCATATATTCAAAGGATAAACAGCCTTCTGCCTCTTGCTACCTTCTGCTTCAAAGCCAGACACATCTCCCTCTTCAAGACACACAGCTATTCTATGCATACAGAATTACTTCCAGGACACAAGAAGTTAATCGGCCATTTTTAATAGGCCATGACAAAAGGGAAGCACATGGTCTAATGACTTTAAGAACTTTTTTCAGATCTTTGAAACAAATGAACTATATTTGAACATTTTTTGCATATATGAAACACTAATTCTGAATATGAATGTACTATTTTTGTAAGTTGTATGTGTGTACAATAAAACACACAGTTTGATTTAAGCTGACTCAAGCAGAAATAATTCCAAAATTCGTCTCACGAGAAAACATCATTATTGAAGGCTTTTTATACAATATTAAGCCATTTATTTCACAAAACAGGTAAGTATTCAAGCTTTACAAAGGACAAAAATAATTTCTTCAGCTTGGAACTCTGCCAAAACAGACAATTGTACCCCACTTCCAAGCAATGTTTCATATTCCTATTTATGTCATCAAATATCTGTGTGCTAAGTATACCTATTTTTTTTTACATAGGGAAGAAAAGACTCGGAGGACACCCCTCATCAGAGGACAACAGGGACCCCCCACCTCAGGAAGAAGGGGAAATCCCCCAAACCCAACCAGAGGAGGAGGAGGGAGACGTTGTAGAAATAGTGACCACAACAGGTGAGTGTCTGCGACCACAGCCTCAGGTAAGAGATGGATGCTGGCCGATTTATAATACATGGTGTTTTTTTTTTTTTTGTAGGTGATCGGGATGTTGTGGAAGAGGAATGTAATTTCACCAGTGAAAGGGCCCAGATCCTCATCGGGGAGATAATGGGGTGTAATAGGGATTTAGAAAACCTAAAGCAAAACATCAATGATGTTCAAAACAAAATGAAGAACATCATTGACGTTTTAGGGAGAATATAAAACACCCAGAAATTCCTAAATTTCTTCAGCTTATATTTTTTTTTTTTACGCATTTATAAAAACCAAATTTTGAAGATGCACACAGTGTGTCAACATATGCTATCTGCCATCACGGGATATCAATGTACACATTTTGTGGGTGCAACCCCTTCCTCAATAATAAAGCAGCTGAGAGGAAGGGGTTGCACCTACAAAACACATCCCTTGATCCCCCATGATGGCAGCTAGCACATGTTGACATTTGGAAATTTGTGTGCATCTTCAAAATTTGGCTTTTCCAGGGGTGACTTCACCCCATCTGCTGAATGCAATATCAAACACAGTTTGTACATACTCATGTCTGATATTGCCTTCACTTTATAAAAGTTGAACTTTGTAAGTTCCAGGGTTGTGTATTGTTTTATGGCTTTAAACAAGCCTGTTTTACCTATAAAAGGCCATTTATCATTAATGTGACCTAAAAAAAAAGTTATAAAAAAACATGTTGGTTTGTTCAAAAACCCTTTTATAAAAGCACATGTGATTGTTGATTATCATACTTTTTTTTTAATCTAAGCACAATGTGTAGCTTCTTCTTTCAATGCTCAAAATCATTTCTACTATAATTTGCTACCTACTTGTTTCCTACCTGGATTTACAAATACTGCAGTCTAATATAATAAGCTAGCTGAAGAGGAAGAAGACAAGAGACTTTTATCAACTTCTACAAAACCATTATAGTTTGCTTTGCAGAGTGAACAGTGTATTGCAACCTAGGGGGAGCCCTTGAGTACATTATGTAGAAATATGGATTGTATTGTACCGTTTCATTGTCTTTGATATTACGCTACAAATTTAGTGTGTGTGCTCTGAGGTAGGAGAGGGAAGGTGCTCAATGTATGTGCTTTATCATATTGGGCATTAGTCCCACTTCTTGCCTGTTTGCATATACTCCTCAGGTGATCATTGGGTTCTTTATACATATACACATTGATTATTATTTTCATTCTTCATATTTGAGTTATAACTGGGTCCATATATGTGTATATATATATATATATATATATATATATATATATATATATATATGTGTGTGTGTGTGTGTGTGTGTGTGTGTGTGTATGTGTGTATATATATATATATATATATATATATATATATATATATATATATATATATATATATATATATATATATATATATATATATATATATATAAAATTTAACTGCAAAAAACCCTCCTCTTCTAATGAACCCCTTAGAGGTTCACTACTACATATTCAGCACACTACAATGTACTTTGTAACATCCTATCTAACAACTGGCATTTCTTGGCTGAACACCATATCCTAGGCAAACATGTGCGGTCTACTCTGGAACTGGTGTTCCGCAGGGCATGTTCCCTGCGGGACCAACTGACTTCTAGCCACAATACTTCTGAAAAACCCTCTAGGATAGGACCTAATGGCACATTTAGATGTGGGGATTGCCCCCGCTGTCCCTGGGTTCGTGAGGGGAACGGTTTGTTTTACTCAATGGAGAACTCTTTGTCCCATGAACCTTTGCAGACTTCAGCACTAGAGGTGTTATTTATTTGATGTTTGGTCTTTCCAACGTAAAAGGCTTTACAAATACATTTCGAGAACTCAGACAGAGGATTGGTGATCACCTCTATTATTCTGAGAATGGTAAAGTGACCACGATCAGCAGACATATTGGATTATATCATAGATTTGATAATTCTGTTGTTCAATTTTTAGTCCTTGAGGTGGTGCAACCTAACCCCAGGGGAGGTGACTGGGATCGTACAGTCCTTCAGAGGGAAACTTTATGGATAGAGCGGCTTAATGTCACCTTCCCTCCCGGCCTCAACGAAATGGTATCTTACAAACCTTTTTTGTCATTGTTTGACAACGTGTTCAATCCTTGACTTCGGGATTGTCCCTGAATCCTACTTTGATGCTTTATATCCTACCTCGATATAGGCAGCCCATGCAGTTATTACTGGTTAGCTAACTAATTGGTGAGTGTCAGCATCCGTATTTCTCTATCTGATCTATTTTTGTACGCTCTAGATCACTGGATGTCTTGGGGGATCTTTGTGGCACCTTTTCCCTTCCCCTCTCCCTTGCGTTTCCCCTCCCCTCTCCTTCTCTCCTCCCTACCAGTCACCTTCCCCGCTCCCCCCCCCCTCGACTTGTGTTTAAACTACCTTTAATGAAAAGATATTATACTATATGAATAGAATTATTTCATGATTACACTTACGATATATTTTTCTCAAACCACTATATTGTAGATACACCATCAATCCTCTTATAAACCCCTGAAGAAAGAGTTATACAATATATACATTTCATTTTCTTAGACCTGAAGATTAGAGTTTGAACATCAGAAGCTCATCAGAAGTACTTACTTCAAGTCTACGGGTCACGTTCACACGTCTGCATTTTCAACTGGTGCAATTTTTGGAAAGGGTCAGGGACTTTTTTTTTACCCACAGCAATTTGCGTTTCTGGTTCCATAGGCTTCATTGGAAATGCACCTAGAGATGCAAGTACTGCGCTCTTTGATTAATTTCCACAGCATTTTTTTAACCTCCCCCGACTTCCCAGGCTGCCCAGAAAACTAGGAAGTTGATTCATGCAAGCAGCATGGTGAAAAGACAGAGGAACTTATCAGGCTGGTGAGGCCAAGAAGCGAGGAGGAGAAGTGGCTCCAACAGATTGACAGCTGCGAAACACAGTGAGAAACTTTTTGAGATGCTCCAAGAACTTAATAAATGTTTAAAAAAAAAAAAAAAAAAAACACATTTTAGGAACAAAAGTTTGCTGATGGTCTTGTGCCTTTCTTTAGGAAGATTCCTGAAGATTATCAAGAAGAAATGTGCATGCTGCCATGTGTAATGTCTTTCATACCCCCTCCTGCCCACCCAGCCTGAACTGCCCCAACCAGACACAAATGACTGGCTCTTATGCCCCTTACCCAACACCTCTCACTATTCCAAACTATGCTTCACCAATGCTGCCCTCCTACATACAGCTATCCCAATTCCCAAACCCCTATTCCTCGCCAGGTACACAGCTAGACCATAGCCCAACCCCCATTCTGTCAACATTTTGCCAACCTAGTTCAAGCTTCTCATCAGCAAAAGTACTAAGGGCTTCGTATCCAAAAGCTTTGCACAAGAACAGTTTTCCCAAAATGCCCCTGCACCAAAAAGGACCCCAAATCAACAAGATTCGTTCCAGGAGGAATATACCATCATATTGGGACCATCATATTTTGTTAATCCTTGGAATTTCGGAACTTATCTGGAGATACAGTAGAAATTTCACTCAGCTCCTGATAAAGCTTTTGATGCGAAACATGTCAAGCATGAGGCGTTCCTTCAAATTACCAGTTTGCTTTGTTGATATTGTTAATTGTTATAAAAATATCCAACTGGTTTCTGATATTCTCTCTGTAGGGTGTTTACTAATTACATTTGATGTTCACTATTAACATACTTGATTAGATGTTTTAATGGAGGTTTTATCCTTTTGTACAAATAAATATATGGGTTTTATCTACTTTTGACGTATGACTCACTGATTGAGGAGTTTTACCATTAAAAGTCCCAGTTTATCTTTCTGGATCTTATTGCTGTTTGTGGGATGTGGTAAGACCTAGAATTCTCCCCACAGATCCCCATATTTGTTTAATTTATTAAATATGGATGGTAAAGTAGTAGATGAATCTTGTAAATATAATTTGAATGCTTAAAGCAACACCACCCTGAGAAGGACTTAGATCAACTAGAAGAAATGACAAACTACCATGCCTTGTTACATCAACAAGAAGAGCAGAGCATTCTATCCTATACAAGCCATCAGAATAATAACCGGAGCTGGAAACATCTTGAAGAAGCACACCACTGAGCAAACCAAACAAAGCACCAGTTTTCAAGACATATGCTTTGATGAATCTGAAGAGTTTGTTTCAGAAATCTACTTTGACACTTATACCTATCAATGTCTAGAAAACTGTGGTGCTGTACTGTTGACTGTAGTGAGGAAAGGTGGTGACATATCAAAGACTGCTCTGGTGGACTATAAAACAGAAGATGGTTTGGCCAATGCAAATGCCGACTATGAGATTACTGAGGGGGGACTTTATTTTTCAAAAGCCTGGAGACACAAAATGAGTTTTCAGTTGACATTATAGATGATGAGGTCTGAGGAAGATGAACAATTCTTTGTGAGACTCAGCAACATAAGAAAAGCTGAAGTCCGGATAACAGTGGAGACTAAGAGTTAGAGGTGTGCAAAATCTGTATATTTAAATATGGGATTGGACTTTATTATACTTCAAAAGTTGCTTTTACTGACATTTGTAGATCGAAGGTCATCCCTGACACCAAATGTAGATCAAAGGTCATCCCTTTGACACCAAACGTAGATCAAAGGTCATCCCTGACACCATATGTAGATTAAAGACCATCGCTCTGACATCATATGTAGAGCGAAAGTCATCTCTCTGATATCACAAGTATTTTTGGCATGGATGATACCCTCCCAATCCAAAACAGACCTGGGGTCTGTTATTGTTTTTGTGGTGGAACCCATGCTAATGTTTAGTTTTAATATTGGCGTTGGGTTCCCCTAAGGGTCGGTCCACACTACAATGACTTGGGATCCGACTTGTGAGCCCTCAAGTCGCTTTACATTGAGATTAGCATTGTAGTCAATGGGAGCATCTTAATTGACACTACTGAAGTCGCTCCGACTTCAGAAAAGGTTCCTGTACTACTTCTATCCGACTTGTAGGCGACTTGTACCCATTCAACTCAATGGAAGTCGCCTGCAAGTCGGATCCCCATCTATATGCAAGCGACTTGACAGGAAATAGAAAAAAAAAAAAGCTCATGCTGTCCCCTCCCTCCCTCCATCACTCTGTCACATGTCACTGTCACCATTGTGTCTTGCCGACTGTAGTAATGAGCAGAATGTCAGTGAGCAGAAGGGAGGTGGTTCACCGCGAGCCCATAGATAATGAATGTCTGATAAGGCTTGTGAGACAGCGCCCATGTCTCTATGATAAAGAAGATCCAACATATAGAGATCAATTAAAGAAGGACAATGCGTGGCTGGAGATCTGCCGTGGGTCCTTTGAAGATTGGGACATGATGACCAACAGCCAACATAGTGAAAAACATAAGTTAACAATTTTCTTATGTCTGTTTATTATGTGGGTGTTGCGCAATTAAACATTCCATACTATGGACGAATATGGATGACTATGTTTCCACTATTGTGTCCCCAAACATGCGCGCTTTTCCCATCAATTTTTGTTTAGCTACTGCGACCTGAAGCAATATCTGTGTAATGTTGCACCTCAAACCGCAGTAGTGCAGGGACATACTTTGAAGTCGCTGCGATTTGAGGTCGCACAGATATGCAACGGTACTCATTGCAATTCATGGAGAACGACTTTGGGTACGACATGTCATACGACTTTTCAGGCCCAGATCGCATGATGAAAAGTCAGTCATCTGTATTCCTATTGCAGATTAGTAATCATGTTAGCTTTATAATGTAGAATTAAATATCTTTGTTAATATATGTAGATAATGAATGATCAATATCAATACAGCCCAAAACAAAGTATGATTTATTTTATTATAACAGTTTAATAATACGAAACCAACTAATAGTATGCGATACATTATCCACAGTATAGCATAGTATTACAAAATTATTACAAAATTAAACTCAATAACTATACAGGCTTTCAGCAAACAGCAAGATCAGAAAAATATATCTTAAAATAACTGAGTAATGCAGTTAGGAAATAGCATCCAATTGCCATTCTACTTCACCAGCCGGTGACACAAAGTATGAAGTAAATGCCTCTCGAACACTGTTACCATCGCTGGATCCCCTAGTAGCACTGAGGTGTGCACTCTCCAGGTCATGCATTAGGGAATCCTCAAAACAGTACCCATCACATACCCGAACAAAATTATGGAGCACACATGCTGCTTTGACAGCAATAATTGCGTTCTCCAGGTTTAAGGCAATAGGCGTGTGTAACACACGCCATTAGCCAGAATTCCAAAGGTGCACTCAACCACCCTTCTTGCCCTTGTGAGACGGTAATTGAAGACTTTCTTGGGTGTACTCAGATTCCTGTTGGAGTAAGGCCTCATTAGGTGTTGCCCCAATGCAAAAGCCTCATCAGCTATGAACACATAGGGTAGTGGGGGTTCACTAGTGCCAGGAAGTGGACAGTTCTCTGGAATATGTAGCTGATTATTTCTTAGCATTTGACCAAGAGAGGAATTTATAAAAATACGGGAATCGCAGCTACTTCCATATGATCCGATATCTATATAGCTGAAGCAGTAGTTTGCATCTGCCACGGCAAGCAGTACAAAAGAGCAATATTTTTTATAATTGAAGTACATACTTCCACTACCAACAGGCTTAATGACACGTATGTGCTTGCCATCTGTGGCTCCAATGCAATTTGGGAAATTGCAACGACTCCAAAATACTCTTTCAATATCCTGCCATTTCTCTTGTGTCGGTCTCTTCATAACGATTGGGTTCAGCACGTCCCATATGATTTGGCAGGTTTCTCGGATAATGTAACTGATTGTCGACCTGCCCACCAAGAACTGATAATGTAGGCTAACTAGAGAATGACCGGTTGCAAGGTACCTGAAAGACAAAATACATAATTGGTTATTTTTCGATTTTTTTTTTTTTGCAGTTTCAGCAATACAAATTAGATGGAAGGGCCTGAGAGACTGCTATAAGCGTTATTTACGCAAGATCTTGGAGGCCAGAAGTGGATCAGGCAGTAAAAGGGTGGTACCCTATGTCCATGCAGAGGAGCTGGAATTTCTAAGACCGTACATGGACATGAGAGAGTGAGATAACATATTTCATATTATAAAAGTGCTACTATACAGTTATATAAAGAAGATTGTGCCCGACAGTATTATAACTTTATTACAGAACACAATCCAGTTGGCAAGTGGCTCAGGAAGGTCAGAAGGCACCTCCGGAACCTCAAGGGTCGCAGGAACATTGTTCATTGGATGAAACAATGACCCAGGAGATGAACCCCGATACATTGGATACACAGGAGACAGCTGGCCCTAGTCAAGTCCAAAGGCCTGAGCCACTGCAAGCAAGGTCAACACGCACTACTAGACCACGTGGCAGGCGTGTTGACAACATGCAGAGATTTGCAGACCTCATGGATCGGCTAAATCAAAAATTGGACGATCTGGATTCTGAGGAGCATGCTTTCGGGCTCATGGTGGCTGGAATGCTGAAAAAAATTCCAGAAGACAGACGCAATAATTTAAAAAAAGCGGTGATGGATCTACTAAATGAGCAATCTATTTCCTCCTCCCCAAATTTTGGACCACCGCCACCATCCGGTCCTTATTATTACTCCAACCCTCCACCACCCAGAAGCCAACAGTACTATCCCTCTCGATTCAGGCCATACTCGGATGAGTATGGCACTATGCAAAATTTTTCCCGTCCACCAATCCCGTATTCATCACTGTCCCCGATTCCCTCCACCCTTGGTGCACCATCCCAAAGCCCTTCCACCAGCAGTGCCACCTCCTATTCCGACTATCTACCTTCATATCAACAATTATGAATAAATACTAAAATTTACAAAATAGATCTAATGTTTGGTAGGTCTAATGTTTGGTAGGTCTAATGTTTGGTAGGTCTAATGTTTGGTAGGTCTAATGTTTGGTAGGTCTAATGTTTGGTAGGTCTAATGTTTGGTAGATCTAATGTTTGGTAGATCTAATGTTTGGTAGATCTAATGTTTGGTAGATCTAATGTTTGGTAGATCTAATGTTTGGTAGATCTAATGTTTGGGTTTATTCTTTGATTATTTTTATATTAAAATGTTTTACGAAATTTATGGATGTTTGTGTGTTACATTGTACAATTAATGTTCATTTTTGTTTTTGGGAAGAATGATAATTAGCTAGGTGGATTCAGCATCGCACCGATGTTGCATCTGTCCACTGCCGCTTCTTCACACAGAACTGAGTCAGCAAACATTGTCGATGGCTCTGTTCTCTACTCTCCCTTAGCAGAGAGCTGCTGAATTTCACTCAGCAGGTCTCCAGCTCTGCTCCTCCACACTCCTAGGAGCGCTGAACTGTGGAGTAGCATGGAGCGGCTTGATAAGAGGAGTTCAGGCAGCTGGTGGATAAAGAAGTTTAGAAGTTAACATAATGCGCTGCCAGAACCGATCTTGGTGATGTCAGCGCAGAGCCGACTTCTGACCACTCTATGCTGAAAAGGGGTCACAGGAGTGCAAAAGAATTGCACTCATGTGACCCATTGGAGAAGCACAGCTACTTTTGTGCATCCAATTAAATATAGATTACCTTAGTGTAATAATCAGTCTTTCAGTAGGTGAGATACTCCTCCTCCATGATGTGTTCTGTCGCTCCAGAAGGATGGAAAGCAGACCAAGCAATTTGTCAAAACTGTTAACAAAAAAAAGATGGTAATTTAATATGCCCTATTCTCTAGGGTCAATGATAAAAAAACAGATATCTAAGAGGGGGCTCAGAAATACTTTATCTCGGAATATAAAACAAATATATAAATCAAAGTGTAGTTAACCAGTGCCCATCAGGGCCACCTACCAGTGACCACAGTACTACCCATCCATGCCTACAGTGTCACCTCACAGTGCCGCCTATCATTGCCCATCAGTGACACCCATTAATGCCAACCATCAGTGCCGTCTTATCAGTGCCCATCAGTGCTACCTTATCTGTTACTATCAGTGTCGCCTTATCTGTGCCCATTAATGCCCATCAGTGCAGCCACATCAGCAAATCTTTTTGAATGAGAACATTATATATTTAATTATTATATATATTATATATTATATTAACATTATATATTAAGATTAATTAATTATTAATTATAGTATATTAACCTTTTGCAAAATTAAGTAAAGAACTATGAAACCTTTTTTTTTTTTTTTTTTGCATATCCACATATAACATTTTACTTACCTTGCGATAGACATCCTGGTATAATTGAAAAACTTGTCATCATAACCACGCAAATTTTCGAACATGGCCCAGAACTGGCCTTTGGTATCTCTTTTTACGATTATTGGATGTATCCAATAGCGACGTCTTCTTCTCATCCTTATCCTCTGCTTCCTTTCTTCCTCCTCCTCTTCCACCAACACTGCTACACCAGCTGTTATGACAGCTGTCATTAACCACTTGCTTACAGGGCACTTAAATCCCCCTCCTATCCAGACCAATTTTCAGCTTTCAGCGCTGACGCACTTTGAATGACAATTGCGCGGTCATACAACACTGTACCCAAATGAAATTTTTATCATTTTTTCACCACAAATAGAGCTTTCTTTTGGTGGTATTTGATCACCTCTGCGGTTTTTAGTTTTTATTAAAAAAAATGTAAAAAACTGAATTTTTTTTTTTTTTTAAAAATGTTTATTTTTTTAATATTTTGTCATAAAAAATTTTAAACGGGTAATTTTCCTCCTTCATTGATGTACGCTGATGAGGCGGCAGTGATGGGCACTGATGGGTGGCAGTGATGGGCACTGATGGGTGGCAGTGATGGGCAGCACTGGCAGGTGGCACTGATTGGCACTACAGGTGGGCATTGATAGGTGGTACTTGTGGGCATTGATAGGTGGCACTTGTGGGCACTGTTAGGTGGCACTTGTGGGCACTGTTAGGTGGCACTGTGGGCACTGTTAGGTGGCACTGTGGGCACTGTTAGGTGGCACTTTTAGTGGGCACTGATGAGGCAGATGTGCCTCTTCCACTTGGGGACTGATGTCCCTCACATCCGGTTCGGTGATCGGCTTTTTTTTCTACTCACGCTGTCAGCGTGAGTAAAAAAATAAAAAAAACGATTACTGATCTTTAGTTTACATCATGTGATCAGCTGTCATTGGCTGACAGCTGATCACATGGTAAGGGGCCGGGACCGGCCCCTTACACAGATCGGTGATCAGCCGAGTCTCAGTGACTCGGTGATCACAACGCGCCCGGCGCGCGACTTCCAGGGCGCGTGCAGGGAGCGTGCACAGGGGAGGCCGTCATATGACGGCCTCCCGGGAATGTAGGTCCGCGCTGTGGCCGTCATTCGGCCATAGTGCGGATGTCTAGAGGTTAAAGAACGCAAAGACAACATTCTCATCAGTTAATAGGGGACTTGGAAAAAGGAAGAGAACAGGAACAAGAATTATGTCACAAAAGCTGATTAGCTATGATTGGCCACAGGCAAAGTCGCCTATACTGGGGGCGACTTGAAGTCGTGTTGTAAATCGTTACAAGTCGCGTTGCAAAGTCACGCTGAAGTCGTGTTGCTCATGTGTGAATCAAGCCTAACAGACTGTGCAGTGTTTTTTTGGCTCAAAAATAAACTCCCTCAATACAATACTGTTACACTTTGCCATTGAGCCGTGAAATGTCTAATTATAGAGAGAGAGAGAAACATAGGTGTGTAGATAGCTGTATGTGTGTCCCCCGAAAAGTTTAAAATGTATTTCCTTTCAGGCAAATGTACAAAAGGTTGTGTAAAATCTTTTCTAATGTAATTTTAAAAAAATGTCTCTGTCTCCACAGATCCTACGCCTCCGCAAATACGACTCTGGCTTGTCACATTTTAGCAAGTAGACAATTGTACATCAAATACAGACTCGGCTGCGTCAGAAATTTTGGCACCGCGTCCCCGTCCTCCAGATCCAGCAGTCTTGGAGAGATGTAAAGCGCAGAAAGACCAAGGTGCTGAGGCAGGCGGCGGCTCCAATCTCTGGTAAGTCGATATCTAGAAACTATTTGCTGCAATATGCATGTGTGTGTGTTACCGGCCTTTCTAATTTGTCCTTAAGTTCTATCCTCTTTCTCTACTTGTTCTAGACACAGCTGATGGACAGAAAGCGAGGAAGAAGAGGAAGAAGAGGAAGAAGAGGAAGAAGAGGAAGAAGAGGAAGAAGAGGAAGAAGAGGAAGAAGAGGAAGAAGAGGAAGAAGAGGAAGAAGAGGAGGAGGGGGGAGAGGAGGAGGAGGAGGGGGGAGAGGAGGAGGAGGAGGAGGGGGGAGAGGAGGAGGAGGAGGAGGGGGGAGAGGAGGAGGAGGAGGAGGGGGGAGAGGAGGAGGAGGAGGAGGGGGGAGAGGAGGAGGAGGAGGGGGGAGAGGAGGAGGAGGAGGAGGGGGGAGAGGAGGAGGAGGAGGGGGGAGAGGAGGAGGGGGGAGAGGAGGGGGGAGAGGAGGGGGGAGAGGAGGAGGAGGGGGGAGAGGAGGAGGGGGGAGAGGAGGAGGGGGGAGAGGAGGAGGAGGGGGGAGAGGAGGAGGGGGGAGAGGAGGAGGGGGGAGAGGAGGAGGGGGGAGAGGAGGAGGAGGGAGGAGGAGGGGGGAGAGGAGGGAGGAGGAGGACTGCACCTCTCCAGTGTGTGGCCCCTGGGACGGAGTCACTTCAGCGGCTGAGGGAAGTAAATGGTAAGCAGAAGTTGGGGAATGTTGTGCTATCTACATTTTGCTTTTTTTGGGGGAGGGGAGAACATAAATTGTTTTTAGATTTTTCTTTTTTTTTTTAACTCTTCCGTCTGATCAGTTCTTTAGCAACATTGTAACACTTAACTACTCGAGGGGGGGGGGCAGCTAAAATTCTTTCACTTTTTTAACATCTTGGATTGTAACTGCAATGTTTTTAACTACCTTGACTGGTCTACATTCATGACAGTGATCTGGGCTTCCCTACACCTAATCACATGGTACAAAGTGGTGTGATTGGACCAGGTAGCATGTTCTGGGATTGGAGGGGGAACAATATTTAAGACACCATTGGAGATATGCCCGACATCCACTTTTTTGGTTTGGATGTCAGGACATTCCTCCATGTGGACATCACATCTATGCAAGGTATGAGAGAGCAAAGGATCTCTCACTAATTGGGGATTTTTTGTTTTGCTTTGTTTTTTCTTATCCAGGGTTTTTCCTCCCACTCTTTGTTCAATTTACATTTATAATTTTGGCTCTGACCTGTCCCTCGGGTTTTTTTGGGCGTAATACACATATAAACTGAATCTTCTGTGAGTAATACTAGGTACCTATGTTGTATCATATTTATTAGACTGATACCGAACATGATCTATTGAATCTATAGGGATATTCATTTCTATAGATCTCTCAATTCTTAATATAGTCAAATTAAAAAAAAAAAAAATTTGCATTGATACAACACATTTTAAGCCAAATATCCATGTAAATATATAATAACCTGCTCATCATAAGCATAATTCTGGGCTATCTTATCTACCAGCGCCATTTTTTTACTGTACGCTGCCAGGAAGAGGGAGTGTCTTTTTGCGTCTCTTGTCACAGAACAGGCACAGCGCCCTACAGAGGATTATTCAGAGACTACACCCACAGCTTTTTCATGAGAGAGATAGATGATCTATGGAATGAATCTGTACATGAGGCTTTATATACGGTGATGACGTTTGGCGCACTGTATAGAGACCCGAGGTGGGGGAATAAGCCACAAGCGCATTTGATCTCCCGTCATAGGAGATCCCTTACAGCTGGTAAGCGGCAGTGTGTACAGAGGTGGAGGCACTATCCTATTTCCTATTGTGCACTTTTCTTGTGGTGTTATACTTGTGTACCACCAGGGAGGAACATGTTGATGCACCATTTTCAGCATATGAACTCTCTTGGCTCTTTTTTCCATCAAGGACTCAAGTGTTTTTTTTTTTTTAGTAAATTCACCATTTTGCATCACTTTTTGTTCACAGGACTGTTCATTCTTTTGTTTTTGTTTCACTCAAATGGCATTTTCACTTTGATTGATATTAATCAGCGCAACCTAAACTTTTCGTTATATATATATATATATATAATTTTTTTTTATACTCGCTATTACCAGCTTAGATATAATTAGGGGGATCTAGAAACAAAATATCAAATTAATTTATTGATGGAACTTTAGATTTATAATATACTAATTTGATATTCAGACTGCTAATTTATGTTTATATACTGACTACTTTTTTTTTTAGTACATGCCATCTGTATATCCGCAAACCATCTCTGCATACTAAACCCATCCGTACGTTGGGACAGGTAGGAGGCTTCATTGACACATATCAATAGCTCTGAGATTCCTTGTAATCAATTGAACTAAGTCTTGCTCCTCCTTGCCATCCCTTTACTTTCTCTATTATTTGTACCCCATAGAGTGACGCCTGCTGCCTGACTTCAGCGGTCCTGGCTGCTCTGTGACCCCCTGGGGCGCCTCGACACCTTTCCTTCTAAATCTGTAACTATTCTATACACACTACTTAAGAATATTACCAACAGCAGCTGCTTTGTACGGAAGGGTCCGGAGACACGGTCCTACGTTTGCTTGTTTTTAAATTCTTTGTGGAATGTTTTCATCTGTAACACCACTACAATATATGTGAGTTGTGTTTAAACTACCTTTAATGAAAAGATATACTATATGAATAGAATTTTTTCATGATTACACTTGCCATATATTTTTCTCAAACCACTATATTGTAGATACACGATCAATCCTCTTATAAACCCCCGAAGAGTTAACCAATACTCTGAAACGCGTCGGGTGACCATAGAGAATTTTGATGTCATCTATGTGGTGATTGTGTACAGTAACTGTAACCATTCCAGTATATTTTATTGTTATATTATGTTCAATAAATTACACATTTTTTCAATACGATAATACATCAGAGTCTTTAAAGTCCTTTTAGGGGTTTTTCTTTTTGTGTAGATAATGATTCACATTGATGTCATTGTGCCTGTATGTGCTGCCTGCCCCAAGGAAATGTCCAATGGAAATTCCCCGATGTGTTACTAGCTTTGGCACCGGATGTTAATTGTTTCATCTCCAATTACTAAAGAATATTTATTTGATATATTTTTTTATTTTAGATTGTTTTATATTTAAATTTTATTTCTGTCTAAATCAATAGGGTTAATACATACATTTCATTTCTTAGACCTGAAGATTAGAGTTTGATCATCAGAAGCTCATCAGAAGTACTTCAAGTCTACAGATGGTAATCCATTCATCCCTCTAGATAGTTGCCACCATCGAGCTTGGCTATGTTCAGGTACCACGGAGCCAATTTCTAAGACTGTCACAATTGTACTGACATCAAAGATTTTGACAAACAAGCTAGTATTGCAAACTAGTACAAGTTAGAAGTATTTTGGTTCAATTTATGTCAATTGATGTGCTGGCGGCTGTGTTTATGACGCAACGTTTCTCCCTTTATTAGTGGCATTCCAATATACACCAGAGCAACTAAGTCTACATTTACACCTAAGCGTTTTGCGGTGCGTTTTACAGAAACGCACTACAGTTCCTTTAACATGATTTGCTAAGGGTCACGTTCACACATCTGCATTTTCAACTGGTGCGATTTTTGGAAAGGGTCAGGGACTTTTTTTTTTTTACCCACAGCAATTTGCGTCTCTGGTTCAATAGGCTTCATTGAAAATGCACCTAGAGACGCAAGTACTGAGCTCTTTGATGAATTTCTACAGCATTTTGCATTTTTTTTTAACCTCCCCCAACTTCCCAGGCTGCCCAGAAATCTAGGAAGTCGATTCATGCAAGCAGCATGATGAAAAGACAGAGGAACTTACCAGGCTGGTGAGGCCAAGAAGCGAGGAGAAGTGGCTCCAGCAGATTGACATCTGTGAAACACAGTGAGAAACTTTTTGAGATGCTCCAAGAACTTATAAATGTTAAAAAAAAAAAAAACACATTTTAGGAACAAAAGTTTGCTGATGGTCTTGTGCCTTCCTTTAGGAAGATTCCTGAAGATTATCAAGAAGAAATGTGCATGCTGCCATGTGTAATGTCTTTCATACCCCCTCCTGCCCACCCAGACTGAACTGCCCCAACCAGACACAAATGACTGGCTCTTATGCCCCTTACCCAACCACTCCCACTATTCCAAACTATGTATCACCAATGATGCCCTCCTACATACAGCTATCCCAATTCCAAAACCCCTATTCCTCGCCAGGTACACAGCTAGACCATATCCCAACCCCCATTCCGTCAACATTTTGCCAACCTAGTTCAAGATTCTCATCATCAGAACTACTAAGGGCTTCGTATCCAACATTTCACCACCCTCCCAAGAGCTTTGCAGAAGAACAGCTTTCCCAAAATGCCCCTGAACCAAAAATGACCCCAAAATCAACAAAATTTCTTCTAGGAGGAATACCCCATCATATTGGACCATCATATTTTGTTAATCCTTGGAATTTCGGAACTTATCTGGAGATACAGTAGAAATTTCACTCAGCTACTGATGAATCTTTTGATGCGAAACATGAGGCGTTCCTTCATCAAGTTACCAGTTTGGCTTTGTTGATATTGTTAATTGTTATAAAAATATCCAACTGGTTTCTGATATTCTCTCTGAAGGGTGTTTACTAATTACATTTGATGTTCACTATTAACATACTTGATTAGATGTTTTAAAGGATGTTTTATCCTTTTGTACAAATAAATATATGGGTTTTATCTTCTTTTGATGTGTGATTCACTGAATGAGGAATTTTACCATTAAAAGTCCCAGTTTATTATTCTGGATGTATTTATTGCTGTTTGTGGGATGTGGTAAGACCTAGAATTCCCCCCAGAGATCTCCATATTTGTTTAATTTATTAAATATGGATGGTAAAGTAGTAGATGAATCTTGTAAATATAATTAGAATGCTTAAAGCAACACCACCCTGAGAAGGACTTAGATCAACTAGAAGAAATGACAAACTACCATGCCTTGTTACATCAACAAGAAGAGCAGAGCATTCTATCCTATACAAGCCATCAGAATGATAAACGGAGCTGGAAACATCTTGAAAAAGCACACCACTGAGCAAAACAAACAAAGCACCAGTTTTCAAGACATATGATTTGATGAATCTGAAGAGTTTGTTTGGCCAATGCAAATGCTGACTATGATATTACTGAGGGGGGACTTTATTTTTCAAAAGCCTGGAGACACAAAATTAGTTTTCAGTTGACATTATAGATGATGATGTCTGAGGAAGATGAACAATTCTTTGTGAGACTCAGCAACATAAGAAAAGCTGATGTCTGGATAACAGTGGAGCCTAAGAGTTTGAGGTGTGCAAAATCTGTATATCTAAATATGGGATTGTACTTTATTATACTTCAAAAGTTGCTTTTACTGACTTATGTAGATCGAAGGTCATGCCTGACACCAAATGTAGATCAAAGGTCATCCCTGACACCAAATGTAGATCAAAGGTTATCCCTTTGACACCATACGTAGATTGTAGACCATCCTTCTGACATCACACGTAGGTCGAAAGTAATTTCTCTTATATAACAAGTATTATTGGCCTGGAGGATACCCTCCCAATCCAAAACAGACCTGGGGTCTGATATTGTTTTTGTGGTGGAACCCATGCTAATGTTTAGTTTTAATATTGGTGTTGGGTTCCCCTTACAGACTGTGCTTTGTTTTTTTGGCTCAAAATTAAACTCCCTCAATACAATACCATTACACTTTGCCATTGAGCGGGGAAATGTCTAAATATATATATATATAGATAGAGAGAGAGAGAGAGAGAGAGAGGAGAGAGAGAGAGAGAGAAAAATAGGTGTGTAGATAGTTGTATGTGTATCCCCCGAAAAGTTTAAAATGTATTTCCTTTCAGGCAAATGTACAAAAGGTTGTGTAGGAATGTTTTTATTTTTTCTAACACAATCTTTTCTAATGTAATTTTAAAAAAAAAGGAGGGAGGAGGGAGGAGGGAGGAGGGAGGAGGGAGGAGGGAGGAGGGAGGGGGGAGGAGGGAGGAGGGAGGAGGGAGGAGGGAGGAGGGGGGAGGGAGGAGGGAGGAGGGGGGAGGGAGGAGGGAGGAGGGGGGAGGGGGGAGGGGGGAGGGGGGAGGGAGGAGGGGGGAGGGGGGAGGGAGGAGGGGGGAGGGGGGAGGAGGGAGGGGGGAGGGGGGAGGGGGGAGGGAGGAGGGGGGAGGAGGGAGGAAGGAGGGAGGAGGGGGGAGGAGGAGGGAGGAGGGAGGAGGGGGGGAGGAGGGAGGGAGGAGGGAGGAGGGAGGAGGGGGGAGGGAGGGAGGAGGAGGGAGGGAGGAGGAGGGAGGAGGGAGGAGGGAGGAGGGAGGAGGGAGGAGGGGGGAGGGGGGAGGGGGGAGGGGGGAGGGGGGAGGAGGGAGGAGGAGGGAGGAGGAGGGAGGAGGAGGGAGGAGGAGGGAGGAGGAGG
Organism: Aquarana catesbeiana; assembly: GCF_042186555.1. NCBI lineage: Eukaryota > Metazoa > Chordata > Amphibia > Anura > Ranidae > Aquarana > Aquarana catesbeiana. The sequence goes on from NC_133324.1 coordinate 966,423,554, forward strand.
GAGGAGGAGGGAGGAGGAGGGAGGAGGAGGGAGGAGGAGGGAGGAGGAGGGAGGAGGGAGGAGGAGGGAGGAGGGAGGAGGGAGGAGGGAGGAGGGAGGAGGGAGGGAGGAGGAGGGAGGGAGGAGGAGGGAGGGAGGAGGAGGAGGAGGAGGAGGAGGAGGGAGGAGGAGGAGGAGGGAGGAGGAGGGAGGAGGAGGGAGGAGGGAGGAGGGAGGAGGGAGGAGGGAGGAGGACTGCACCTCTCCAGTGTGTGGCCCCCCGGGACGGAGTCACTTCAGCGGCTGAGGGAAGTAAATGGTAAGCAGAAGTTGGGGAATGTTTTGCCATCTACATTTTGCTTTCTTTGGGGGAGGGGAATAAATTGTTTTTAGATTTCCCTTTTTTTTTTTTTTAACTAGTCTGAGGGGGAGGGGAGCTTAAATTCTTTCACTTTAACAACTTGGATTGCTCTTACAACGAGTAGCATTGTAACTGCAATGTTTTTAACTACCTGGAATGGTCTACATTCATGACAGTGATCTGGGCTTCCCTACACCTAATCGCATGGTACAAAGTGGTGTGATTGGGCCAGGTAGCATTTTCTGGGATTGGGAGGGGGAACTATATTTAAGACGCCATTAGAGATATGCCCGACATCCACTTTTTTGGTTTGGATGTCAGGACATTCCTCCATGTGGACATCACATTTATGCAAGGTATGAGAAAGCAAAGGATCTCTCACTAATTACTTGGGGGTTTTTTTTGTTTTTTCTTATCCAGGGTTTTCCCTCCCTCTCTTTGTTCAATTTACATTTATAATTTTGGCTCTGACCTGTCCCTTAGGTTTTTTTGGGCGTAATACACATATAAACTGAATCTTCTGTGAGTAATACTAGGTACCTATGTTGTATCATATTTATTAGACCGATACCGAACATGATCTATTGAATCTATACGGATATTCATTTCTATAGATCTCTCAATTCTTAATATAGTCAAATTTAAAAAAAAAAAAAAACACTTTGATTGCATTGGTACAACACATTTTAAGCCAAATATCCATGTAAATATATAATAACCTGCTCATCCTGGGCATAACTCTGGGCTATCTTATCTATCGGCGCCATTTTTTTACTGTACGCTGCCAGGAAGAGGGAGTGTCTTTTTGCAGCTCTTGTCACAGAACAGGCACAGCGCCCTACAGAGGCTTATTCGGAGACTACACCCACAGCTTTTTTATCAGAGAGATAGATGATCTATGGATTGCATCTGTACATGAGGCTTTATATATGGTGATGACGTTTGGCGCACTGTATAGAGACCCGAGGCGGGGGAATAAGTCACAAGCGCATTTGATCTCCCGTAATAGGAGATCCCTTACAGCTGGTAAGCGGCAGTGTGTACAGAGGTGGAGGCACTATCCTATTTCCTATCGTGCACTTTTCTTGTGGTGTTATACTTGTGTACCACCGGGGAGGAACATATTGATGCACCATTTTCAGCATATGAACTCTCTTGGCTCTTTTTTCCATCAAGGACTCAATAAGTGTTTTTTTTTTTTTTTAAGTAAATGCACCATTTTGCATCACTTTTTGTTCACAGGACTGTTCATTCTTTTGTTTTTGACTTCAGCGGTCCTTGTAATCAATTGAACTAAGTCTTGCTCCTCCTTGCCATCCCTATACTTTCTCTATTATTTGTACCCCATAGAGTGACGCCTGCTGCCTGACTTCAGCGGTCCTGGCTGCTCTGTGACCCCCCCTGGGGCGCCTCGACACCTTTCCTTCTAAATCTGTAACTATTCTATACACACTACTTAAGAATATTAACAACAGCGGCTGCTTTGTGTGGAAGGATCTGGAGACACAGTCCTATCTATGCTTGTTTTTAAATTCTTTGTGGAATGTTTTCATCTGTAACACCACTACAATATATGTGAGTTGTGTTTAAACTACCTTTAATGAAAAGATATTATACTATATAAATAGAATTTTTTCATGATTACACTTGCCATATATTTTTCTCAAACCACGATATTGGAGATACACGATCAATCCTCTTATAAACCCCAGAAGAAAGAGTTATCCAATACTCTGAAACGCGTCGGATGAACCTAGAGAATGTTGATGTCATCTATGTAGTGATTGTGTAGTTACTGTAACCATTCCAGTATATTTTATTGTTATATTATGTTCAATAAATTACACATTTTTTTCAATACAATAATACATCAGAGCCTTTAAAGTCCTTTTAGGGGTTTTTCTTTTTGTGTAGATGATTCACATTGATGTCATTGTGCCTGTATGTGCTGCCTGCCCCAAGGAAATGTCCAATGGAAATTCCCCGATGTGTTACTAGCTTTGGCACCGGATGTTAATTGTTTCATATCCAATTACTAAAGAATATTTATTTTATATATTTTTTTTTAGATTGTTTTATATTTAAATTTTATTTCTGTCTAAATCAATAAGGTTAATATATACATTTCATTTTCTTAGACCTGAAGATTAGAGTTGAACATCAGAAGCTCATCAGAAGTACTTACTTCAAGTCTACAGATGGTAATTCATTCATCCCTCTAGATAGTTGCCACCATCGAGCTTGGCTATGTTCAGGTACCACGGAGCCAATTCCTGAGACTGTCATAATTGTACTGACATCAAAGATTTTGACAAACAAGCTAGTATTGCAAACTAGTACAAGTTAGAAGCAAGTATTGTCGGTCAATTTATGTCAATTGATGTGCTGGCGGCTGTGTTTGACGCAATGTTTCTCCCTTTATTAGTGGCATTCCAATATACACCAGAGCAACTAAGTCTACATTCACACCTAAGCGTTTTGTGGTGTGTTTTGCAGAAACGCACTACAGTTCATTTAACATGATTTGCTAAGGGTCACGTTCACACATCTGCATTTTCAACTGGTGCGATTTTTGGAAAGGTTCAGGGACTTTTTTTTTTTTTTACCAACAGTAATTTGCGTTTCGGGTTCCATAGGCTTCATTGGAAATGCACCTAGAGACGCAAGTACTGCGCTTTTTTATGAATTTCCAAAGCATTTTGCATTTTTTTTAACCTCCCCCGACTTCCCAGGCTGCCCAGAAGACTAGGAAGTTGATTCATGCAAGCAGAATGGTGAAAAGACAGAGGAACTTACCAGGCTGGTGAGGCCAAGAAGCTAGGAGGAGAAGTGGCTCCAACAGATTGACAGCTGCGAAACACAGTGAGAAACTTTGAGATGCTCCAAGAACTTATAAATGTAAAAAAAAAAAAAAAAAAAAAAAACACATTTTACGAACAAAAAGTTTGCTGATGGTCTTGTGCCTTTCTTTAGGAAGATTCCTGAAGATTATCAAGAAGAAATGTGCATGCTGCCATGTGTAATGTCTTTCATACCCCCTCCTGCCCACCCAGACTGAACTGCCCCAACCAGACACAAATGACTGGCTCTTATGCCCCTTACCCAACCACTCCCACTATTCCAAACTATGCATCACCAACGCTGCCCTCCTACATACAGCTATCCCAATTCCCAAACCCCTATTCCTCGCCAGGTACACAGCTAGACCATATCCCAACCCCCATTCTGTCAACATTTTGCCAACCTAGTTCAAGCTTCTCATCATCAAAAGTACTAAGGGCTTCGTATCCAACATTTCACCAGCCTCCCAAGAGCTTTGCAGAAGAACAGCTTTCCCAAAATGCCCCTGCACCAAAAAGGACCCCAAATCAACAAGATTCCTCACAGGAGGAATATACCATCATATTTTGTTAATCCTTAGAATTTCGGAACTTATCTGGAGATACAGTAGAAATTTCACTCAGCTCCTGATGAAGCTTTTGATGCGAAACATTTCAAGCATGAGGCGTTCCTTCATCAAGTAACCAGTTTTGCTTTGTTGATATTTTTATTTGTTATAAAAATATCCAACTGGTTTTTGATATTGCCTCTGTAGGGTGTTTACTAATTACATTTGATGTTCACTATTAACATACTTGATTGGATGTTTTATCCTTTTGTACAAATAAATATATGGGTTTTATCTACTTTTGACGTATGACTCACTGATTGAGGAGTTTTACCATTAAAAGTCCCATTTTAAAATTTCTGGATTTATTCACTGCTGTTTGTGGGATGTGGTATGACCTAGAATTCTCCCCACAGATCCCCATATTTGTTTAATTAAATATGGATGGTACAGTAGTAGATGAATGTTGTAAATATAATTAGAATGCTTAAAGAAACACCACCCTGAGAAGGACTTCGATCAACTAGAAGAAATGACAAACTACCATGCCTTGTTACATCAACAAGAAGAGCAGAGCATTCTATCCTATACAAGCCATCAGAATAACCGGAGCTGAAAACATCTTGAAGAAGCACACCACTGAGCAAACCAAATAAAGCACCAGTTTTCAAGACATATGCTTTGATGAATCTGAAGAGTTTGTTTCAGAAATCTACTTTGACCCTTATTCCTATCAATGTTTAGAAAACTGGGGTGCTGTACTGTTGACTGTAATGAGGAAAGTTGGTGACATATCAAAGACTGTTCTGGTGGACTATAAAAACAGAAGATGGTTTGGCAAATGCTGACTATGAGATTACTGAGGGGGAATTTAGTTTTCAAAAGCCTGGAGACACAAAATGAGTTTTCAGTTGACATTATAGATGATGATGTCTGAGAAAGATGAACGATTCTTTGTGAGACTCAGTAACATAAGAAAAGTTGAAGTCCGGATAAGAGTGGAGCCTAAGAGTTACAGGTGTGCAAAATCTGTATATTTAAATATGGGATTGGACTTTATTATACTTCAAAAGTTGCTTTTACTGACATTTGTAGATCGAAGGTCATCCCTGACACCAAATGTAGATCAAAGGTCATCCCCGACACCAAATGTACATCAAAGGTCATCCCCGACACCAAATGTACATCAAAGGTCATCCCTAACACCAAATGTACATCAAAGGTCATCCCCGACACCAAATGTAGATCAAAGGTCATCCCCGACACCAAATGTAGATCAAAGGTCATCCCCGACACCAAATGTAGATCAAGGGTCATCCCTGACACCAAATGTAGATCAAGGGTCATCCCTGACACCAAATGTAGATCAAAGGTCATCCCTGACACCAAATGTAGATCAAAGGTCATCCCTGACACCAAATGTAGATCAAAGGTCATCCCTATGACACCATACGTAGAATTTAGACCATCCTTCTGACATCACACGTAGGTCAAAAGTCATTTCTCTGATATAACAAGTATTATTGGCCTGGAGGATACCCTCCCAATCCAAAACAGACCTGGGGTCTGTTATTGTTTTTGTGGTGGAACCCATGCTAATGTTTAGTTTTAATATTGGCGTTGGGTTCCCCTTACAGACTGTGCTTTTTTGGCTCAAAAATAAACTCCCTCAATACAATACTGTTACACTTTGCCATTCAGTGGTGAAATGTCTAATTATATATAGAGAGAGAAACATAGGTGTGTAGATAGTTGTATGTGTATCCCCCGAAAAGTTTAAAATGTATTTCCTTTCAGGCAAATGTACAAAAGGTTGTGTAGGAATGTTTTTATTTTTGCCAACACAACCTTTTTTAATGTAATTTTAAAAAAAATGTCTCTGTCTCCACAGATCCTACGCCTCCGCAAATACAACTCTGGCTTGTCACATTTTAGCAAGAAGACAATTGTGCATCAAATACAGACTCGGCTGCGTCAGAAATTTCGGCACCGCGTCCGCGTCCTCCAGATCCAGCGGTCTTGGAGAGATGTGAAGCGCAGAAAGACCAAGGTGCTGAGGCAGGCGGCGGCTCCAATCTCTGGTAAGTCGATATGTAGAAACTATTTGCTGCAATATGCATGTGTGTGTGTTACCGGCCTTTCTAATTTGTCCTTAAATTCTATCCTCTTTCTCTACTTGTTCTAGACACAGCTGATAGATGGAAAGCAATTGTCTGTTTGCTAAAACAGGAGGAGGACTGCACCTCTGCAGTCTGTGGCCCCCCGGGACGGAGCCACTTCAGCAGCTGAGGAAAGTAAATGGTAAGCAGAAGTTTGGGAATGTTTTGCTATCTACATTTTGCTTTCTTTGGGGGAGAGGGGGGAACATAAATAAATTGCTTTTAGATTTCTCTATCTTTTAACACTTCCGTCTGAACAGTTCTTCAGCAACATTGTAACACTCAACTACTCTTGGGGTGGGTGTCAGCTAATATTCTTTCACTTTTTTTAACAACTTGGATTGCTCTTACAATGAGTAGCATTGTAACTGCAATGTTTTTAGCTACCCTGAATGGGCTCTATTCATGACAGTGATCTGGGCTTGCCTACACCTAATCACATGGTACAAAGTGGTGTGATTGGGACAGGTAGCATTTGCTAGCTGGGCGCCAAATACAGCCCACTGGTAACGGAAGCAAAGCTGTTTGGAATCACCTGCTTTCAGAACAGCTTTGTGGGCCTGGAGCTCCTGTGAATGTATATTGAACACAGGATCTTCAGGCTGCTTCAATCGACCTGAATAAGTGAGTCACTATCTACTTTAGTGTGGAGGACACCCTAGTGGATGTACCAGTGACCTCCTGGTTCCAAACATACCCAATGATTAACATTGATAAATTGTATCTGTGATCGGATTTCCTATGGAGTGCCAACATCCAAAACATTTATCTAAATGTATCTTGGGACACAATGTTCTCTCCTTTCATGGCTCCCACTACCTCCAGATGCAGGGGGTGGCGATGGGGACTTGCTGTACCCCATCATACACCAACCTGTATCTGGGGGAGTGGGAAAAAATATTTTTTTTATGGAAGAATCACTGTCAATGTATACTGACCATATACTTGTATGGTACAGATACATCGACGATGTGTTCGTCATTTGTGACGGACCCGCTGACACACTTCAACAGTGTTTAAGTAGGATGAACAAAAATGAGTTTGATTTAAATTTTACTATGACTTACGACGTCAAGGAACGCATAGCTTTCTTGGATGTAGAAGTATACAGGGGACCCTCGGTGGCAACCTCTATAGAAAACCTACGGCAGGAAACAATATCCTACATGCATCTAGCTTCCACCCCCAAACACTGGTCAATTCTATGCCCTAATAGCCAGTACCTGCGCATTAGGCAGAACTGCTCTGACGATGCAAATTTCAAAATTGAGGGGCTCTTGAGAGGCTTTTATTGAGAGGCTTTTCTCAAGAGATCATACTAACGGGCAGTAATACAGGATAGAAATACTCTAATAAACAAAAACCCAATATTAATGCAAATCCTTTATGCATCATTACGAAATACAACCAACCAATTTAATTTAACAAAATTGTTAGCAAGTACTGGCATTTACTGTCCTTTGATTCCATACTGGGACAGCTTGTCCATGATCGCCCTCTCTTCACCTTTAGGAGGGCGCCATCTATCAGGGACAGCCTTATTACCAGTGAATTCAAGGGGGAAGATATAAAAGACCCATGCAAATACAAAGGTACTTTTATGTGCGGATCCTGCAAATATATGTCAACCCAGAGAAATCCGATTCTTCCTAATGGCAAATATTTCGTCCCAGGCACTTTGCCAATTGTAGAACGATCAGATTTGTCTATATGTTATGCTGCGACTGCGGCTGTTTCTACATTGGCAAAGACAAAACTCGAATTCTGGAGACGCGTATACAGACACATAAGAAGCATGCAAATCAACAATCCTGATTTGCCTCTGGGTAGACACACTAGAACTGTACATGGAGGCAAATTTCCTAAAATCAAGTTTTTAATATTGGACCGCATCCACCCCCCAGCTCCAGGGGAGGAGATTGGAACAAGCTCCTCCTCCAAATGGAGCTGCGATGGATACATGATCTCAAAGCGACAACCTCGCCAGGCCTCAATGAGGCTATTTGCTTCAAGCCCTTTCTTCAGGGTTTCTCCTCAGGGGGAATGGAGAAATAAGCTTGAACATGAGGTTTTAAATCTTTGTGGTCCGCCATATCTGCTGTATTGGTTATGAAATTGGTTTGTCTTATGCTAGTCTATCTAAGCTAAATTATATATGATCAATGAGGATTTTTGAATATCAATATTATTGCGACACTGTTTTACATACATTCATTGTTCATTCCGCTATACACCTATATATAAAAATAACCTTTCCTCTCATGTGTTTTGTTTGCCAATTTATATCTGTCCCAATGCCTGTCTTTCATTATCATCAAATTGTTCCTGTGTCTCCCTAGCCTTCTGCAAAATACTTTATATGTAGTTCTGCTATCTACCACTTGAGGGCTCCTCTGCTTCCCTCCTTTAATTCCATATTATATTGTGGTTAATTTCTCTGTTGATTGACGCCAGGACGCCTGGCACACTAAGCCGCCCGGATTACACCATGGCGACTTTTTATGGAGACCAGAGACACATTCCCGGCGCGTCCGGCCTCCATCTTGTTACTCCAGCGGACATGCGCAGTCCGCTGGAGTGTTTTTTTGTGTCGGTGGGCCGCGTGCGCATGATGTCATCCTGTCGCACTGGCGGCGGCGCATGCGCGGTAGGGGTGGGGACATGCGCACGTGTCTCAGGAAGCCAATGCAAGCGCGCTTTAGGTCCATTGATCCTCCCCCCCCCCCCCCTCCGGGACACAGCTGAAGCAATTTTGGCATGTTCTGGGATTGGAGGGGGAACTATATTTAAGGCACCATTGGAGATATGCCCGACATCCACCTTTTTGGTTTGGATGTCAGGACATTCCTCCATGTGGACATCACATCTATGCAAGTTATGATAGATTTTAATAAATTGGTAATTGTACGATACTACTCTCTGATTACTCATTGCTGAAGTAACCGCTTTCCCACTCGATATCCCCTATATCGAGAATCCCCCTCCCCTTCCTTCCCCTCATTCCTTGTAATAATGTATTGGTTCACTGGTTACAGCAATAACACCACATTTGGTGTGTGATCAGACATTGATCAGTCTATTGACTGAACAAGGGTTTACACAGAACTTGCTTTGTGCCCTCTTCCCCCATCCCCACATTTTGCATAATCTAAACTGCTGATCACTAAGGTCAGTTCATGCAAGCCTGTATAAACTGCATTTATTGAGGTTTTTCACTAGGATTGTTGTTGCTTGTCCATACTGTGTGAGGAATGGCATTTATGTTAGGAGAAGATATAGACCGTGAGATAAGGACTGCCTTCCAGAGTGATACACCCCAGGTCTTTAACCAGGATGATGAAATTAAAAATAAGTTTAAAGAACATAAACTGTTGGTTAAACATCTTAACAGACGATGGGATGTATCAGCTCTGGAGACATATATTTCACATCGAATAGTACCTAGAGGCCTAAGGGACAGAATTATACCCGCTGAACATCTACACACCGATCGTTTCTTACCCAAATGGAAGGAACTCTGTGTGAACCATGGCCTAGCCGTTATGGAGCTGATTGTGGAAGAGGAAAGAATTCAGTTGACTTTATTACAGGAACAGATTGAGGAAAGCGCACGAGGCTTGGAAATGTTTAAGGATAAAGAGGAGTTTATTAAACAGAATGATCATTTGAAAAAAGAAATTGAAAAAGTCCAACTTAATCTTAAAATAACTAAACAAAGCAAATTTAAACGAGACACAATTGACTTCGAAAAAGATGAGGCCTTTGACCTGACAATCAGACGTGGACGTAGTAGATCAAAAGGTCGAGGACGGGGTCAACAACCCAGACAGGGCAGACACAAATCCCAAAGCGACTCAGAAGATGAGACAGCTAAAACAGTGACTTTTTTAGACCAGGGGGGCCGGGGCCGACCAACCACCAGGCACCGTCCCCTATAATCAAACCTGCCATAAAAACCAACAAACAGTCAAAAACAACCAAAGAAAGGACAAGCACCAGGAGCCAAAAAAGAAAGTGATACAGTCACCACAACTAATGACTACCCGCCCGAAGACTGACATGAAGGTAGTAAATCTGTCTGACTTTGAGCTGACATCTGATCACATAAGCCTGTTACAGAAAGGCCTGTCTTTTTCACCTGTTTCCAACATGGATGAATTTACGGTCTATAAGGATATAGCACTGTTCCTGAGGAAAGTCTTTTTAAAATCACTGTATACAGATCGCGACACCCCTATAGAAACAAATTTATCTCCCAATACCGAAGACCAACAGGTACTTGATATCTTGAACTCTCTTCTCCAAGAGAATGAAGGATTAACCCAAATGGAAGTCCCAATTAGAAGGAAGGCCAACCTACGAATCCGGTCCCAGAAGATGCCCCCTCTTTCTAAAAATAAATGGTTACAAATCTTTTTAGAATTAGTTCAGACTGACCTCGAGAAGGTCAACTGGACCCAAAAGACTGTTGACAATCTAACCATTGATGAAAGACAAGCACTTAATGACCTTCATAAAAGACGGAACATTGTTATTAAAAAGAGTGACAAAGGTGGTAACGTAGTTTTGTTGAACCAGCAACACTATGAGCAATTAGTAAAGCGTTTACTGAGTGATAAATCCACCTATAGGAAACTTGACAATAACCTGTTTCCTCACCTTGTTAGGGAACTAAATACCAAACCGGTATGGGCCAAAGATGAGGGATTGCTGACACAGCGTGAATTTGAACATCTTTGTCCGGGAGTTCAATGTGCCTACCTTCTATATTATTCCCAATATTCATAAGAACCTACAGAACCCACCAGGAAGGCCCCCTAGAGAAAGTAGGTAGGTACTTGGACTCCCTGTTAAAATCCTATGTACAGGACACTCGACGCGTCCTGGCTAGGATTTCTGAACTGGAAGCTCTGGAACATCTGGACGAAGTCCTACTGGTTGGGATAGATGTCGAGTCCCTGTACAATTCGATTCCACATGCTTGTGGAATCAATGCAGTTAAGAACTTTCTGGAACAATGCTATCCAGAATCAGGACCACAGAATGAATTCCTACTGGAAATATTGGATTTTGCACTACTTAACTGCTTTCAGTTCCTGACCACTTACTATCAGCAAATCCAGGGGACCTCCATGGGGGCAGCGTGGGCTCCGGCCTACGCCTGCCTCCACCTAGGTCTCTGGGAAGAGGAAGATGTTTACCCTTCGTCCATGTACCGCGGCCACGTTCACACCTGGCTGCGGTACATCGACGATGTCCTTATGATCCTGGACGGGCACCACAGATGACTTGCATACCTTTATGACTCAACTAAACACCAATCAACGCAACATAAGGTTGACGTATAACTTTGACCGGACCAGTCTGCCCTTCCTCAACCTTTTGATCACGCTCCAAAATGGCCGTCTGTTTACCTGCACGTTCCGTAAAGAAACGTCTGCAAACACCCTTTTAAGTGCCACCAGCCATCATCCACACTGGCTAAAGAATGGTATCCCGGTGGGGCAATTCTTACGAATTAAAAGAAACTGCACTAAGACCTGCGACTATAGAAGAGAATCCCTAGAACTCTATGCGAGGTTCCGCGAACGCGGCTACTCACACAGACAAATTAGAAAAGCAAGACAAAAAGCAGTAGCGATGGACCGCGACAGCTTACTTGCGCTACATTCACCTGATTCCATTGCCCCCAAACAGACAGCATGTGACCAGGATAATTACTACTTTTGGCCCCCAGTGGAAGGAGGTTCGCTCCATCCTGGAAAAACACTGGGAGGTTCTCACTAACTCCCCAGTGTTGCTCAATATAGTTGGCACCTCACCCAAGCTGGTGGCCCAACGGGCCAGAAACCTGGGAGACATGCTGGTTAAATCCGAGTTTACTAAGAATCCTGACCACACCTGGCTAGCTGACTACCCACGAAGTACAGGGATGTTTCCCTGCAATAAATGCCAGATTTGCCCACTCATACATAGAACAGCTACTTTCTCCGATGCCCTGGGAAGGAAACATTACGAAATACGAGATCTGATTAATTGCTCCACGTCCAGGGTTATATATATGATAACTTGCCCCTGCCCAAAAATCTATGTGGGGAAGACAAAGAGACCTCTTAAAGTATGTATTGGTGAGCATCTAAGGGAGATCAAAGACAAGGAAAAAAATTCCTGATAAACCAATAGCCAAATATTTCGCACTGAAACATGGCAGAAGCACTAAAGGGAATGCAGGTGAAGGGTATATACGCGCTAAAGTTGTCTAGTAGACGAGGTGACTTTGATCGAGTGCTCCTACAAAAGGAGAAGTGGTGGGTTTACCGATTAAAGTCCCTTGCCCCCCTAGGCCTAAACACTGAACTGAACCTACAGGCCTTTTTGGAAAGTTAGATATAATGACCACATATTCGAAATGTGACATCACCCATACACATAAAAGATTTCCACCTGATCAAATCACGCGATTATATTAGTGTAGGTTAGAGTCCGAACTTATGACCTTAACCTTTAAAAACGATTTTATGTCTTAATGTCGTTCCTACTGTTCCGTAGTACCGTCCGATCTATGTGACCTCATGTATCTTCCCCCTCATCCTCCACTAGATATGTAGCACTATGTACTTTTTCACTATATCCCTCCATACACTATGCATATTATGCAAAATGACCTGCAAAGGATTTCATAAAGCCGCGGACGTCTCCGCTAACTTCATGTTCTTGTTCTATCTAAATCTGAAGTGTATTGCTAATAACAAACGAATTGCACGCTTTACATCGCTTTACAGATAGAGACAATGTTCTTCGTTAAATCACACAGCTGATTGGATATACTCTTGTCAAAGCATATAATATAAAAAGGTGTGCGCCGGCCCTACCAATCACACGTCCAGGATGAATCTACGCTAATAAGCTACAGCGAAACGCGTTGACGTCATCAACAGCGCCGTCACGATCCACTGAGCGGGCTGTGATAGGGGAGCGGAAAAGCTGTGAGGCACTAGCCGAACGCCACAGCACACGCGGACACCGATCCGAGACGTCCAGGTGATCTGGAAGGAGTTAGGCGTCTGCACATTACAAAACGAACGCCAACACTATGTGATTGCCACAGTCAGCAGCAGGAACTTTGCCGCTTCTTATGCCCGCTGGATCCCGTTACTTACTTAGAGGACCCGATCCCGGATTAGCCTCCCAGGACATCCAAGGGCGGTAATGTATGAGCGACTTTAGCAAGCATCTACTGTGGAAAATATATATATACCTGCATGTCGAGGCATACCGCCCTCATTACTGCCAAACATACCAGACTTATGTTCATCCTATATGATTGCACTCAGTGCCGAATTCAGGAGGCTGTTAATGTATGCTGGGAACTGTGACACTTATTCCTCTCAGCAAATCATCACCTTGACTACTTAGTGCTTTCTGCACCTTATGCTCAGATCACAAACTTGTGAATGCATTCACAGTCCTACCGCTGCTGACTACCTCAGGCTCGAATTCTCGCCAGCCGCCCACCCACCACTAGCTGGTTGCCAGGCAACCACCTCTGGCGACCATTCACCAGTATCCTCCCCCCTTCCCTCCCTGCTCCCATTATATGTTCCTCAGCAGCGTACTATACCCAATATTTACACCAAACAATACATGGTTGCAACACTATCATGTGATTGCTTTGGGCCAATTTGACTCCTCTGCTGCTGAGCAACATATTTAGTCCGGACCGTGTCGGTGCTGTTGTATGTGTGCGTCTTTTGTTTTATTTGTTGTCTTGTCCATAGCATTACCTTTTGATATCTGATGTCCTTTGCATTACCCACATTGTATGCATCACCCTCTTGATTGCCTCAACATGCCCTGTCGATTTTAATATTATTTAATAAATTGGTAATTTTACGATACTACTCTCTGATCACTCATTGCTGAAGTAACCGCTTTCCCACTCGATATCCCTCTATATCGAGAATCCCCCTCCCCTTCCTTCCCCTCATTTCTTGTAATAATGTAAAGGTATGAGAGAGCAAAGGATCTCTCACTAATTACTTGGGGTTTTTTGTGTTTTTATTATCCAGGGTTTTCCCTCCCACTCTTTGTTCAATTTACATTTATAATTTTGGCTCTGACCTGTCCCTCGGGTTTTTTTGGGCGTAATACACATATAAACTGAATCTTCTGTGAGTAATACTAGGTACCTATGTTGTATCATATTTATTAGACTGATACCGAACATGATCTATTGAATCTATAGGGATATTCATTTCTATAGATTTCTCAATTCTAAATATGTTAATATAGTACAACACATTTTAAGCCAAATATCCATGTAAATATATAATAACCTGCTCATCCTGGGCATAATAACTCTGGGCTATCTTATCTATCGGCGCCATTTTTTTTACTGTACGCTGCCAGGAAGAGGGAGTGTCTTTTTGCGGCTCTTGTCACAGAACAGGCACAGCGCCCTGCAGAGGATTATTCGGAGACTACACCCACAGCTTTTTCATCAGAGACATGGATGATCTATGGAATGAATCTGTACATGAGGCTTTATACATGGTGATGAGGTTTGGCGCACTGTATAGAGACCCGAGGCGGGGGAATAAGCCACAAGCGCATTTGATCTCCCGTAATAGGAGATCCCTTACAGCTGGTAAGCGGCAGTGTGTACAGAGGTGGAGGCACTATCCTATTTCCTATTGTGCACTTTTCTTGTGGCGTTTTGCTTGTTGTACCACCGGGGAGGAACATATTGATGCACCATTTTCAGCATATGAACTTTCTTGGCTCTTTTTTCCATCAAGGACTCAATAAGTGTTTTGTTTTTTTTAAGTAAATGCACCATTTTGCATCACTTTTTGTTCACAGAACTGTTCATTCTCTTGTTTTTGTTTCACTCAAATGGCATTTTCACTCTGATTATTATTAATCAGCGCAACCTAAACTTTTCGTAATATATATATATATATATATATATATATATACATATATATATATATATATACACACATATATATATATATATATATATATTTTTTTTTTATACTCGCTATTACCAGCTTAGATATAATTAGGGGGATCTAGTAACAAAATATCAATTTCAATTAATTTATTGATGGAACTTTAGATTTATAATATACTAATTTGATATTCAGACTGCTAATTTATGTTTATATACTGACTACTTTTTTTAGTACATACCATCTACGTATATATCCGCAAACCATCTCTGCATACTAAACCCGTCCCTACGTTGGGGCAGGTAGGAGGCATCATTGACACATATCAATAGCTCTGAGATTCCTTTTAATCAATTGAACTAAGTCTTGCTCCTCCTTGCCATCCCTTTACTTTCTCTATTATTTGTACCCCATAGAGCGACGCCTGCTGCCTGACTTCAGTGGTCCTGGCTGCTCTGTGACCCCCTGGGGCGCCTTGACACCTTTCCTTCTAAATCTGTAACTAACTATTCTGTACACACTACTTAAGAATATTAACAGCAGCAGCTGCTTTGTGTGGAAGGATCTGGAGACACAGTCCTATCTATGCTTGTTTTAAATTTTTTTGTGGAATGTTTTCATCTGTAACACCACTACAATATATGTGAGTTGTGTTTAAACTACCTTTAATGAAAAGATATTATACTATATGAATTGAATTTTTTCATGATTACACTTGCCATATATTTTTATCAAACCACTATATGGTGGATACACGATCAATCCTCTTATAAACCCCTGAAGAAAGAGTTATAAAATACTCTGAAACGCGTCGGGTGAACTTAGAGAATTTTGATGTCATCTATGTAGTGATTGTGTACAGTTACTGTAACCATTCCAGTATATTTGTTATATTATGTTCAATAAATTGCACATTTTTTCAATACGATAATACATCAGAGCCTTTAAAGTCCTTTTAGGGGTTTTTCTGTGTGTGTGGATAATGATTCACATTGATGATGTCATTGTGCCTGTATGTGCTGCCTGTCCCAAGGAAATGTCCAATGGAAATTCCCCGATGTGTTACAAGCTTTGGCACCGGATGTTAATTGTTTCATCTCCAATTACTAAAGAATATTTATTTTATATTTTTTTGGTATTATTTTAGATTTAAATTTTATTTCTCTTTCTAAATCAATAGGGTTAATATATAAATTTCATTTCTTAGACCTGAAGATTAGAGTTTGAACATCAGAAGCTCATCAGAAGTACTTACTTCAAGTCTACAGATGGTAATTCATTCATCCCTCTAGATAGTTGCCATCATCGAGCTTGGCTATGCTCAGGTACCACGGAGCCAATTTCTGAGACTGTCACAATTGTACTGACAAAGATTTTGACAAACAAGCTAGTATTGCAAACTAGTACAAGTTAGAAGCAAGTATTTTGGTTCAATTTATGTCAATTGACGTGCTGGCGGCTGTGTTTATGATGCAACGTTTCTCCCGTTATTAGTGGCATTCCAATATACACCAGAGCAACTAAGTCTACATTCACACCTAAGCGTTTGCGGTGTGTTTTGCAGAAAATGCACTACAGTTCATTTAACATGATTTGCTAAGGGTCACGTTCACAAATCTGCATTTTCAATTCGTGCAATTTTTGGAAAGGGTCAGGGACTTTTTTTTTTTACCCACAGCAATTTGCGTTTCTGGTTCCATAGGCTTCATTGGAAATGCACCTAGAGACGCAAGTACTGCGCTCTTTGATGAATTTCCACAGCATTTTTTTAACCTCCCCCGACTTCCCAGGCTGCCCAGAAAACTAGGAAGTTGATTCATGCAAGCAGCATGGTGAAAAGACAGAGGAACTTACCAGGCTGGTGAGGCCAAGAAGCTAGGAGAAGTGGCTCCAACAGATTGACAGCTGCGAAACAGTGAGAAAATTTGAGATGCTCCAAGAACTTATAAATGTTTTAAAAAAAAAAACACATTTTAGGAACAAAAGTTTGCTGATGGTCTTGTGCCTTTCTTTAGGAAGATTCCTGAAGATTATCAAGAAGAAATGTGCATGCTGCCATGTGTAATGTCTTCCATACCCCCTCCTGCCCAACCAGACTGAACTGCCCCAACCAGACACAAATGACTGGCTCTTATGCCCCCTACCCAACACCTCTCACTATTCCAAACTATGTATCACCAATGCTGCCCTCCTACATACAGCTATCCCAATTCCCAAACCCCTATTCCTCGCCAGGTAGACAGCTAGACCATAGCCCAACCCCCATTCAGTCAACATTTTGCCAACCTAGTTCAAGCTTCTCATCATCAAAAGTACTAAGGGCTTTGTATCCAACATTTGGATGTTGCCGGTAGTCATCTTGCTGACACTTGTAGTACCACAGGGAATAAGGCTATCCATTTCTGGGATATTGTATACAGACACCATTGTCCTCTCACCATGTTGAACAAAACCCTGTCTGTTTCATTTGATAATCAGTTATATTGATTGGCCCTGCTACCCAGGAGTTAAAGAGCACCAATGAAAGTGGCTAGCTGAAGACACCAAAGTTTATCTTTTCTTCAAAAAGGACTGAAGCCGTTAGGGCCATACGGATCCGCACACACATATTCAGGATATTAGATAAAGGACTTAAGTTTGTTCCTCCCAAAAAACGAAATACATTTTCCACCTTTATTGACGTGCAGACAAATATATGCAAATTAAAAATCCAAAGACACTTTATTACTAACCCCACGAGACCATCCCTTTTGGATGTAAGGGTAGGCACTGTTCATTCAGGCCTTTCTAATCCGTCCCTTTTCAATCCCCCAGGTCCCACTGCACCCTCAATTAGGGTCTTTCGCGACTTGGTACAAGGATTTAGATGTTACCCAAAAAGAAAATATATAGTAATCCTAACATCAAGGCTGGTCTCAAACAACTTTGCGCAAAGATCCTACTATATGTCCGGCTGATAAAGGAGGCGGTATCGTCATCCTAGATAAAAGTGATTACTATTTAGAGATGTCCAGCATCCTGAACGATTTGGACACCTATAGACCATTATCTAAAGACCCTACTTTGGACTATAAAAAGGCATTGGTTGGTTTTATAGATAAAGGATCACAGCTGGGGATCCTCGATAAAAAAGAAAGAAGCTATTTGGGTGCCCTTGGCCCCATATATACCCATAATATACTACCTTCCAAAAGTCCATAAAGACGCTACACATCCTCCAGGACGCCCTATAATAAGTGGAATTGATTCCGTGACTTCCCGTATAGGGCGTTATATCGACTTCCACTTACAACCTTTGGTGAAATCCCTTCATATCTTAAAGACACCAAGGACACTATTAGCCTTTCAGAACAAGTTAACTATAGTGATGACCTGCTGCTAGTAACTGCAGACTTTGCAGCCCTGGCTTTCATTTATTGGAATTTTATTTATTCCAGGAGTAACAACATTCCTAGAATCCAACAGGAGTTCATTATGGAGTTACTTTGTTTTGCAACAAAGCATAACTACTTTTGGTTCAATAATAACTTCTATTTGCAGCAGAAAGGTGTTGCCATGGGGGCCAAATTCGCCCCCAGCTTAGCCAATCTTTTTATGGCACGTTGGGAGGAGGATGTCGTCTACGCCCTTAATAGACCACAACTGGTTCTTTGGGCTAGATACATAGATGACATCCTCTTCCTGTGGAAGGGTGATAGAGACTCCATAGGTGAATTCATGAACATCTTGAGGTAATAAAAACTGTCCTATGAAGCTAGCTTCTCCCATATACATTGTAAACCATCAATTGGTAACTAATTTTTTTTTTTTTTTAAACCCACCGACCGGAATGGTTACAATGGTCGACAGCTGTCACCATGAATCATGGTTGAAGTCGGTACCACGCAGCTAATTGCTGCATATTAGATGTAATCGCACGGACTTATCCGACTTCAACCATCAGGCCATGATTCTTAAAGTAAGATTCGTGGAGAAGGGGTACCATCCTTCAAAGATAGATGATGAGATTAATAAAGTGTCGCTGATAAATAGGAACACATTATTGCTAGATCAACCTAAACGGGTCCATGATTCTAAATACAGGTGGTCCTTTTTTACTTCTTTTTCCATACAGCACAAACAAATAAAAGATATCTTTAATCAGCATTGGAAGATATTAAAGAATTATCAAGTGCTGGACTCAGCGCTTCCTGAACGTGCTGGTGTCATCTATAGGGGAGCTTTGTCCTTGGTAGGAAAAATTGCACCAAATGTGATTGATCCTCCTGTTAAACCCTCTTTTTTTTCCATAACCTTAAGGGCTATTATCCGTGCCGCAAGTGTAATGTTTGGGAAACATTATCCGTGCCACACATAGTGCATATCCCCACAGGGGTATTGACACCCTAGAAGGGCATAAACACATATCCCGAAAAGCATTACAAAATAAATAAATGTGCAAAACAATCAAACAGAATAACACAGATATATTGCACGTTAACACACAAAATAGCAAATAAGTGTACAGTATGGTCATAAAATATGCAAATTAATGAAACATGACGATTAATGATGACATTGTGATTAAAAAGTCATTTGTATAATTATCTATATTTTGTCTTATGTTAGAGCTGGATTATTTGTGGTGGTCCCACATTATCCCCCGAGGAAACCATCATTGGCGAAACATGTTGGTACTCAACATCTATTTGTTGCAGACAAGGGTGGCGAAATTGTCATACAGGACAAGGAAGACTATGTTACAGAGGCCAGAAGGCTGCTCTCTGATACGTCCACCTACCGGAAAAATTAATAAAGACCCCACCTCTGATTATGCTAAAGAAGTCAATAATTTGGTCTCTGAGGCATTCCACAACGACATCCTCAATAAATTTGAGAAGTCTTTCCTTCTCAAAGATTTTTATCATATCCCTTACTTTTACCACCTCCCAAAAAAGGTCCACAAAAGTCTAGACAACCCCCCCGGTAGACCCATAGTGGCAGCTATGGACAGCGTCACTACGGGTCTTAGCTTATATATCGATCATTTCCTCCAGCCCATCGTCCAAAAATTACAGTCCTATATCAGAGATGGGACTCACTTGATGGAGCTTCTTTCAGCATACAGGTGGGAGCCTACTTACACATGGCTCTCCCTGGATGTGAACTCCTTGTATACATCGATTCCCCATGCGTTCGGCCTAATAGCACTCAAGCACTTTCTAGCAAAAGAACCCCTCATCAATCCTCGCCAGGCAGCATTTATCTTGGAAGCTACTTCATATTGTCTCACACACAACTATTTCCAATTTGATGAAGAATTCTATGTCCAAATACAGGGAACAGCAATGGGGGCCAATTTTGCGCCCTCATATGCCAACTTGGCCATGGGCTATTGGGAGAATCTACACATTCTCCACAATAACCCATATGCCCGTCACATTGTATTCTTCGGTCGTTATATCGACGATATCGTCATCATTTGGGATGTCAAACCGACTGCGGGCAATTCATTTTTGCACTATAAAAAGTTGCCATCTTCCGCAATGGATCAATAACATTCCAAAGGGGCAGTTCTGCCGACTAAGACAACTGCACCAGAGAAAGTGACTACGTCCACCAGAGTACTTTGCTCAAAAACAAATTTATAGATGAAGGCTACACTGCAGACCTCACTGATCGAGCCTTTAAGCATTATCTAAAAGGTAAACCTCCGAAACAATCTCGGGACCCTGACCAACATACAGTATGGTTTACCACCACCTTCCACTATCAATTCAAGAAAATGGAAAGAATTCTAGCGGATCATTGGGACATACTACTACAAGATCCACTATTAAAACCCTACATTTCTGAAAAACCCAAGGTCACATACCGCAGAGCTCCCAACATCAAAATGAAAATAGCCCCTAGTAGAATCCGACCAAAACACTGCCCCCCCAACCAGCCCGTACTCATCCCACTAGTTGGGATGTTCCAGTGTAAAAAACCGCTGTTCAAAACCTGCAGGATTTGTTCACCATGGCCAGAAGTCCTTCACCACCAAGGGTATTACTTATGCGTTGAAAGATTTTTTACAACTGCTCTTCAGATTTTGTGATCTATGGACTATCCTGCCCTTGTGGCCTATTTTATGTAGGCTGTACGATACGAGCACTCAGGACCAGGTTCGGTGAACACCAAAGATCTATTGAGGGTGGGATTGATCCCCCAAAGGTGGCACATAGTGTGCCCAAACACTTTGCCCAAGTCCATCAAAAATCCACCGCAGGGTTACAGGTGTGGGTCATAGAACAAATCCCTAGATCTCTACCAGCTGCAGAACGTTTCAAAAAACTATGCGCCCGTGAAACGTTCTGGATTTACCAGTTAGACGTTCTTTCACCTGGGGGTATGAACGAAGGAATAGAAATCTCCACCATACTGTAATTCTGGTACCTTCTTCCTTCCGCCCTCTTTAGTCCCATCATAGAAATATAATGTAGAGAGTTTACAACAATATAGGCTTAGAATTAAAACAGCTATTATTCTTCATTATCCCCTAGACCCGTGGCCCCCCTAGTATCGTAGACACTGGTCCCCACTTTTTTAAAGTCCTATCGACATTTTTATATAACTTTGGACAATGTTTGACATCTTCTATATATACATTCAATCTATGTGTGCGTACATGTATATACATATACACACACACACACACACACATACACACGTGTATATATATATATTTTATTATTTTTTTCAAATTTTTTCCAATTTTACTACTACTACAGCGCATAGTCAGTAGTAATGGCATATTTCCATTTTTTTCAATTTTTCCCTTTTTTATAATTTTTATTTTGGACTTATATAATTCCTTGCTTTATCTCCCAGTGCTATCTACGCACATGTTGTGTGTGTATATATTTATTTCGAATATCTAGTGTTTCATCATATATATTTTATGACCAATATTAATGAGTTGTATTAATAAGATGCATTTTATATTTCCAGACATTGCTCTTTGCTTTTAGGTATTAGCCAGTTGTTCCTCTCCCCCTTCTCTTTCCTCTCTGTTCCCGTTCTCTCTTTCCCTTTCCTCTCCTCCCCTCTTTTCTTTTCCTTCTCCATCCCTTGGTCACATATCTCCCATCTCTTCATGTATATCTATACACATTTTCTGTCTCTGGTTTTATTTTCCTATTCACGCCACTAAACACATTAAACAGCATTGGGCTCTGTATACTCCTGTCGTTTTCCCGCCCCATCCCCACCCCTTTCTCCGCCCCGTTTCCTCCCCCCTATCCTTATTTAATTCTTCTAGTAGATCAGTCTGTTGAGAAAGGGGCGTGGCTTGCCTACCACCCAAGCGCGCTTGCCCAGGAAACGCGTCCACTGTTGATGACGTCATCCCCCCTGCAGCCAGCTATCTCGTATGTTTCACGCCTCGTTCTGAGGCTGCTCCTCCGTTGTCTGAAGCCGGCTTATTACAACCAGGAAGAGCTGTCACTACATTCACCACAGAGACTGTTCACAGGCACAGGACTGGGAGCGCCATCCATGACTCTTACTATCATGCTTGTTTTTATCACCAGAATGTGAGTTTATCTCTATAGATCTTATTAAAACTTTTTAAATCTATAAAAACGTCTGCACCCAGAGGCGCCTCTTTACTTGTTGTATCTATTTGTGACCACCTTCCTTTTTTGGGATACCAGCAACCCATTACATGTATTATGTATATGTTCTATATTGGTTTTATTTGGAAAATCCTGTTCTTTCTTTCCTTTTTTTTTTGTACTAAATTATATTTTTTACTATCCAATTCTCTATGTACCATTTGTTATAAGCACCGCAATAATCCAAATCCTCCATTTTCCTGATCTTTACTATACGGGATGAGGTGCATGATATTCTAGAGCCACTCAGATTATTTTCTGCTGTCTACATCCAATCTGGTGTTTCAATACACCATACATTTCTGGGTGACTATCATTATCTTCTAAATTTACTGTGCCTTTTTTTTTATTATTATTGGGCTTATTAGCCTTATTATAACTGGTACTAATTTTAGTCTTACTGCTTTTTCACTTTTGTAAGTTGTATGCTTTATGATATATTTTTCATTGTGAGGGCAGCATTGTTTGAATATGGCAGATTTCTGTGGAGAGGGCTGGGAGGGTTTCATGCGTAAGATTCAATCATCACAAAATGCGAGCGATATCTCCCAAGCGGATTTGGAATCCTTCCTGAGACTACAGCGATTGTTGGAGAAAAAGGTCGGAATTTTTTGGCATAAGCAATATTTTGAAAAATACTCTGAATATAAAAAATTGTCCCTTGGAGGCTCAGGATACAAAATATTTCCTAATCTTGAGAAAAAAAAAAAATGAATGATTCACTTAAATCCATATGGGAGCAAAATTTACAAAATTGTTTATTTGAGATGATGGCCACTTCATGCAGTCAATACCAAAATGAGATTATGAGCCTTGATGCACAAATTAATCTTTGGTATCGGGACCGTGTTCTTGTTCTTGTCGTTTCTTCCCCTTTGTTTGCACAGAAGGAGGCAACTACGTGAACATTTAGAAGATTATACCTTAGATATCATTAATGTTAAAGAGGGTACATTTTCAAAGGATAAATCCGCATGACAATGGATATGCTTACAAGTGGAGTCAGCCTACTTTTAATAGACCAATGAACCGTTCACCTGCACGCCCAATGCCTCAAACTACTCATGATGTACCTAACATGTCTTCTATTTCCTCAGCTGTATCCAGTCAACCTACTGTCTATCGGGATTTGTCCTAAGACAGGCTTCCCAAAAAATGTAAAGGTAACTTAGAACATACACTATCTGATCCACTTCAGGGTACAGTTGGATCCATAGTTACACGGCGACCTCAAATCACTCGCTCAAAATTAAAACACTCTTCAATCTACTACATGTGTCGACATCTCTTCTGCACTGGCATCCAGTTCGGTGCCCACCACAAGGGCTCCTATTTTTTTACCGTCACTGTCACCAAGTTCAATTCCTGCTAGGGAGGGTAAGTGAACCGAACCTCCTTTCTCTTTTTCCTCACAGCACCTCGGCTATAGATCCCAAAATAGCCCCTATTTTTTTAAGTCAAAACTCCAGACTAATCCCCTGGTCTGACCACCACAGTTGCACTGTCCCAAACCCTCACACAGAGACACTCAACTAGAAGCTATCAACTTATCTTCTGACACTTTGACTGGTGAAATTGAGGTATTGAAACTGGGCTTAACCTTCTGTTCCCATGTTGATGGTAACAAATTTCAAATGATTAAAAGGACATACATCTTTTTGCCACGAAACTTATGTTTAAGGTCATATATGACAAACCTACGAACAATGACGCTGGTTCATCCAGCACTCTCGACGAACAGCCCAACCTGGAGACTGATGAACTCCAGGCTATTGAGGACCTTATGGCGTTATGAGAGGAGGGTCACACAGACTCTGGGACATGGCTCATCCCCCCTATGGAGGGTGTGCGTGCCCCTGGAGTGACCTCCCCCCCCCTTATCTTTTAAGCCAAAATCATGGTCATTTCCACTCCTTAGTAACAATCCAATATTTGGGCATTTGTGGAACAAACCACCAAAGAGATCACCAAGCTTGACCCCCACACCAGTCATAATATTAAACAATCTTTCTGTTGGCCAAAAAATGGCCATCAAATCTCTTCAAAACAATGCCCTTATCGGAATTAAGCAGGCAGAGAAGGGTGGTAATGTAGTGGTTATGAATGCTGATGATTATGAAACTGTGTGTCATAATATCCCTACGAAAAGAGAATGGTATTGACCTATTTCTAAACATTTGATTGACAATTTTATTTTGGAGTATTACTCCCTAATTGCTAAAGCTTATAAAAAGGAACTTATCGAAAAGGACACATGGAATTATCTCAAGAACCTAGAATTCCTATGCTATATGCACTTCCTAAAGTGCATAAGTCCCTGACCAACCCGCCAGGCAGGCGAATTGTATCTGACTATCAAAGCCTTACTGAGAATGCCAGTGCACTCGTCGATAAGTACCTTTATCCTCATGTAACTGCTCTATCCTCTTACATCAAGGACACCATTGATCTTTTACAAACGTTTGAGGGTATGCATGTTCCTTCAAACACTTGGCTTGTTGCCACAGACAGAGAGAGCTTGTCCAATGCCATTCCACATGCTAAGGGTATTGAAATCATGGGGAATCACCTTAAGGAAAGGGGCACCTCTGCTCATCAATTTACATTTGTTCATTTTGGAACTTTTGAATTTCATTTGACTCGAAACGTATTTCTTTTTGGAACTTTCTTCAGTTGCAGGGGGTTGCGATGGGAACTAGATGTGCCCCATTGAATTCCAACCTGTACCTGGGAGGGTAGGAAAATTATTTGCACATGATGACGTGTCGATTTGCCTGTTCCACGTTATATCGTTTTACAAATTGTTGAGGGTATGCATGTTCTTTCAAACACTTGGCTTGTTGCCATAGACATAGAGAGCTTGACCAATGCCATTCCACATGCTAAGGGTATTGAAATCATGGGGAATCACCTTAAGGAAATGGGCACCTCTGCTCATCAATTTAAATTTGTTCATTTTGGAACTTTTGAATTTCATTTTGACTCGCAACGTATTTCTTTTTGGAACTTCCCACTTCCTCCAGTTGCAGGGGGTTGCGATGGGGACTAGATATGCCCCATTAAATTCCAATCTGTACCTGGGAGTGTAGGAAAAGTATTTGCACATTATAAAGTGTCGATTTGCCTGTTCCACGTTATATCGTGGTACAGGTACATCGATGACGTCCTCCTCCTCTGGTCTGGCAACAGGGATCAATTAACGCAATTTATGGTTATTCTGAATCTGAAAATTCCTATAACCTTAAATTCACTATGGAATGCAGTCAGAGTTGCATCAATTTTCTAGATCTTAAAATTGCTATAAGGATGGTTTTCTTTTTCTTCTTGTCTTTTTTGGAAACCTTCCTCTGGGAATATTATCTTGCATGCTGCCAGTGGACACCCTCAATCCCTTTTAAAAAGTATTCCATATAGTCAATATGTCAGAGAAGAAACTGTGCACTTGATGAAGGACTATCAGACAGCAGCCCATGGACTCTACATTAGACTAAAACACAGAGGTTATAGTCATAGATTGCTCAAAAAGGCATATAATAAGGCCTCTAAACGTGATAGGAAAGATCTAATTTTTTTCCACTAAATCTTTAACTACTCAGCAATCAGTTAGAATTATAACACAATATTCAAGACATCATGCTCAGTTTCGTAATATTCTAACCCAAAATTGGCCTTTACTTTTTAGCAGATGCATCTGCACAAAAATACATCAAACATCAACCGGAAATTACCTATCGACGGGCCCCTTCACTTAGGGACAAATTGGTACGTAGCCACTTTGACCCTGGGGGTATTGATGTGGTGACAGAAGAGAGAGGCCTGACACAAAGAGGGTCATTCCTCTGCTCTCCTCCTGCCTGGACTCATAGAGCCAACCTGAGTAAAGGTAACAAATCTAATTTGAAGTGCCATACTGTGCTTTATATACTTTTAAAGTGTGCCTCTGCTCTTGGGGATATTCTCAGGTTTGGAATCCCCTGAAAGCAGCTTGAATATAGGATTGAGTTATATTGCTCTTAATCTCAGTTATTGATCTCTAGTTGATCACTTGACTATATACTGTTACTGTTTGTCATTCTTTCACAGAAATATTGCAGTAAGAGACAATTTGTGTTTTATCATAACGTGTGTTTTTCATTGGTCATTACACTTATACTATTGCCAGATGGGACTGAGACTGTTATTAGTGTTGAGAGGCAGAGTAACGGATTGAACAAACTTAAGCAGCCCCTTCGGGGGTATCGCTACACATACATTTACTCACTTTCACAATCCCCCCCCACATTGTCATAGATCCCTTCATACGTGTATCCCATATATAGCATAATCACCCCGAGGGAACTGTAGAAGTCTATACAATACCAACTCCCGGGGACTTGGTCCAAGTGTGTCTAGCCAATGTGACCATAGCCTTTCAAACCTACCCAGGCATCCCCTGTGTTGGTATATATATCGTTCCATAATAAGGGTGTTTGTGAGGCCATCAAAATGCCTCGATCTGTTCCCCAAGGTATTCTGCAACCGTTACCTGTTCCTCGTGCTCCCTGGACCCACATTAGTATGGATTTTATTCTGGACTTGCCTGCCTCCAGAGGGAATACCGTCATCTGGGTTGTAGTGGACAGATTTTCGAAACTGGCATACTTCATTCCTATGCCTGCCCTACCTTCTGCCCCAAGCTTGGCTCTATCCTTTATTGAAAATGTCATCCGTTTACACGGTAATCCTGTCGATTTTGTTAGCGACAGAGGCCCTCAACTCACATCTTTGTTCTGTAAGGCTGTTTGCAAACATCTGGGCATCATGAGTTCCCTGTTTTCTGGATACCACCCACAATCTAATGGCCAAACAGAAAGGGTAAATCAAGCTTTAGAGACCTATTTAAGGGCTTATGTAGTGCAGAACATGACAACTGGAGTGAGATGCTACCTCTAACTGAATTAGCACACAATTCACAACGGCGCTCCTCTTTATAATGTTCTCCTCTACAAGCTGCTTTTGGGTATCAACCCAGATTTTTTCCCTTCCAATCTTCTCTGGTAGAGGCAGCCAACATGGTGACCAGGTTAACTAAGCACTGGAGAGACATAAGAAAAATTCTGCTTCAGTCTGTTCACAGATATAAAGGATATGCAGACTGTCGCAGAAGACCTGCACCCCATTATTGTCCCAATCAACTTGTATGGTTATCCACTAAGAACATCAAATTGCCCTCTCACAAATTAGGTCCTAAATATATAGGACCCTTTCGCATTCTTTGTCAAGTCAACCCAGTGGCCTATAAACTTTCTTTGCCCCCACACCTTCGGATTCCCAAAACGTTTCATGTATCATTGCTAAAGCCCTTTTAAGAGAATAGGTTTTCTACCCTCTAGACGTCCTTCTCCTGTCTCGGTTGGCGACCATCAAGAATACAAAATTAGTAAAATTATGGATCCTCAACGTAATGGTAGACAATTACAGAATCTGGTGGACTGGAAAGGCTACTCTATATTGCTGAAAGGACTTGGGTACCAACTTGTAATGTTCATGCCCCACAGCTGGTCAGGTTGTTGCACGTTAAGCAACCATCCAAGCCCAAATAACCCAAGGGCATCTTTGTTTGGGGGGGTACTGTCAAACCTTGACCAGGAATCGATCCTGGGACCTAGTGTTCTTGGGTCGGTTCCCCACTGCCTGAGCCACTAGGGAACTTCCATCTGTGTAGAGCCCTTGTTATTCCCTGCTCCTTGATTGTGGACCCTGGCTCCACCCAGTGACCAGCTGTAGGCAGTCACCTGAACCAGTGACCTATAAAACATTGCCTCCCCTTCCTGTCTTTGCCCTAGTATAGGTCCTGTTTTCTGGTAATTGGCGTTTAACATTTTGTATTTCTTGTTGCTGACTTCTGCCTGTTTCTGACTACGCTTTTTTGACTATTCCATTGGATTTTGCTAATCGTTGTTGCCGACTCTGCCTGTTCCCGACCCTGCCTCTTTTGGATTTACACTGATCGTGGCTGCTGACTCTGCCTGTTCCCGACGCCTTTTCCTGGTATACCCAGTGGATTGCTGCCTTGGTTTGCTGACTTCACTCTCTACTAACTGAGTTGCTTGTTTGGTGTTCCTTGATATAGCCTGCTTGCACCTTCTATTGTGGTCTCGATACTGGCTGCAGGATCTTAACTGTCCCTCCACCTGATACTGGGATAACAAGACTACCGGTTAGGAAACCGGAGTGACGGTTGGAATCTTCTGGCAGTCCTGACAGTCCCGAGGGACAAATCGGTGGAGTACTATTGGTGACCATTCAGTAGTCTGAGATCCATCTTTTAAATGTTTATATGTCAATAGGTCACCAGACCTTACCCCCTGAGATTTATTTCTTTGGGGATACATAAAAGAAGGGGTGTTTGTCCCACCTATGCCTGCTACTCTTCAAGATCTGAGACATCGAATTGTTGAAGCTGTGAATTCAATAATTAGCGACCAGTTTATTCTTGAGTGGCAAGAAATGGTATACCTTTTGATGTTTGTCACGCAAACCACTTAGTGCTTATGTTGAGTGCGTACAACCTCAAGGACCATAAAAGTTTGAACCTTCCTCTATCCGGTGATGTGTGGAATGTGCTCCAATCAATCTCCTAGTTTGTTTGAAATAAAAAGATGACATCTGCTCCATCTTTTTGAATAATCGTGTACACTGGAGGAAGAATGTGATATTGTTCTCAACGCTTCTGCCTTTGGAGAGCTAACAAATAGTGATGAAGAAATTGAATTTGGTCCACTAAGCACCTCTCCCAAAGATTCAGAAAAACCCCTTCTATGGTTAATTCCAAGTCCTATCGAAATTGAAGAAAATGCAGTGACTATTCACCATGCCAACTGTCTGACAGACATCACTGCTTTTAGCAATCCTGAAATTCTAACGAAAAATGCACATATAAGACGTCTGTTTCCAGATGGCTCAGAAGAACTTGGATGTGAGTTGGGTGACTTGAGTGGTACAGGAGGTGTGTCATTTTTTTTTAAATAACTTAATGAGTAGCGTACTTTAGAGAAGAGTTTTAAAGTCCTATTCATAAATCACAAATACACATACGAGACATGGAAGGCAATTGTCAGAATTTTCCTCAAAGGTTATAATGATTGTGGGTACCTTCCTTTTTAAACTTGCTCTTCCATTCATGCAGGAAGTCGCATTTGGAAGCATTACGATGTTATTGAAAGTTTGAGTATGTCAGCTGTTCAGAAAAAGAAATCCACACCACAGCTCTGGATATGTTTCCAGTAGCTGATGAAGCAGAACTTCTCAATGTTCTTGATAATTATTGATGTCGATGTAAAATAACACCAACCAATTACAGAAACTACACTGAGATCCCACACAAAGAATGAATCCAATTCACCAAATAATTGTTGACACAAGAAAGAAAGTTCATTGTTTTTGAAAGTTGTTTTGATAATTTGCAGATGCAACTATAAAGGGAAAAACTAAATAATATTAAAAATATCAGGTGGGTGTTGTCATTGTCACTGGCTACTGTACCCAAAAACACAAGTTGCCTTCAATGGTAGGATGTTTGCAAGGGATCTTCCTCTTTCTGTAGCAAACCCCTATAGTAAATTAAATAATGCAAAAAATTCCATATATTTTTCAATCAAAGCTTAAATCTCAAGAACCATCTATTAAAAAACCCAAATACGAGTATCTCTCCCAATATCGATCATCACTGGATTCAGGAAGGTGAAGAAGTGATAAAACAGATTGGTTGAGGTACAGTTGCAGTGGTTGGGGATGGACAGTTTGATTGGTCTGGATTCAATGCCAAGTATTGCACATATACTTTTCTGGATATGGACATAGAAAAAATAATGGACTTTTAAGTGGAGAAAATTAACCAGGCATATCAAAACAACATCTAGACCTGTTAAGCAGGGGACTATCTTTTTCGCCCACAGCTGAAATGGACCACTTTGAGATATTCAAAGATCTCAATCTATTCTTGAGGAGAGTCTCTTTTAAGGTGCTTTATTCAGATAAATCAAAGAAAAGGAATCAGGCATCCGAAATTATTGCCAATGAAGCTGTAGCTCTTCATCAACTCGTGTCACTGCTGGAAGAGGGAGCAATGTCCTCCAGCGATGATGAAGAGACTTCTGGCAGTTCTAACTGGAGAAGGAATGCTGGTTTGAAAATTTGTTCAACCAGTAAGTATGCCCCAGTTTAGAAAAAAAAGTGACTTGGGATTTTCCTGGACTTAGTTCAGGAAGATCTCGAGAAACTGTATTGGAAAACACCACTGACAATCTGTCTATTGATGAGCGCAGGGCTGTAAAGGAATTACAGAATGCTAATGACGTTATCATTAAGCAAAGCGATAAAGCGGATAGACATGAAGGGGAGGTACTCTGTTTATTAGCCGACAATTCCACATACAATAGACTTGATTACAATTCTTTTGAATCCTTGGTAAAACTCATCAATAGCAGATTGAGATTGGCTTTTGAGGTAGATCTCACATTTAAAAAAGAGCTGGATTATCTAAGGATTGAGGATTTTAACCTGCCTACCTTTTATATAATCCCCAAAATCCACAAACATAGGGAGAATCCCCCAGGAAGACCGATCGTATCCGCGATTAGGGGACCCCTTGAGAGAGTCGGGAAATACATTGACTCTCTCATTAAAGATCTGGTTGAGTCTTTACCGTCATATGTGCGGGACACGGGTGACATCCTCAGCAAGATCTTGGATCAGGTCTTCCCGGGTGACGTTCTCCTTGTTGGGATTGACGTGGAGGCTCTATATATGTCGATCATGAATGGGGTATCCTTGCGGTACATCGTTTTTTGGATCAGAGATTTCCCAATATGGGAGCACAGAACAAACTCATTAATGAACTTTTAGAAATGGCATTTAAAAACTACTTCTTCCGATTTGCGGGCAACAATTACCAGCAGCTGCGTGGAACATCCATGGGAGCCCCCTGGGCACCCGCTTATGCCTGCCTCCACCTTGGATGGTGGGAGGAAGAGGTTGTTTTTACGTCGATGTACTCTACCTTGGCCATGCCTGGCTAAGGTACATCGACGATGTTTTGATGGTCTGGTCTGGTACCCACCCGGAATTGGTAGAATTCATGGAGGAATTGGGCAAAAACACTCGAAACATACGCCTTCTGTATGTAGCCGATCCCCATGAAATTTATTTTCTGGATCTTTCTATCAGGGTGGATGATGGGAGGTTGACAACTAGAACATTCAGGAAACAAGCTGCAGCCAACACCCTTTTACAAGCGAATACACCCTTGGTCATTAATACGCGGGATCCCGGTGGGACAGTTCCTCAGGATTAGGAGGAACTGTTCCACTGAGGACTACCATCGTGAATCCGAATGTTTGTATAGTAGATTCAGAGAACATGGTTATTCACACCGCACATTAAGGACAAAAAAAAATTGTGGAAAAAAAGATGAGATCTGACTTACTTGTGTCCCGTGATAGAATTAAAACTGACACTGATGGACCGGTACGATTCATCACATCATTTGGAACACAGTGGCAGCAGGTCAGATCTATTCTCTCGGACCATTGGCACATTCTAACTCGTTCTGATGACCTGGGAGAAATAGTAGGTGATAGACCACTCATGGTGGCCAAGAGGGCCAGAAATTTGAATGACACTCTTGTCCAGTGAGTTTGCATGTCCCATTAACAAAAAATGTCTCACTGACATGCCTAAGGTAAAAGGCATGTTTCCTTGTGGCCATTGTGGAACTTGTAAATCTGTTGACCGCTCTAAGACATTTAGGGACTCAGAATCCAAACAGGAATATGAAAATAGGTCCTTTATTAATTGTGCTACATCTAAGGTCCTATATATCCTGGAATGTTCTTGCAGGATGCTCTATGTTGGCAAAACAAAACGCCAGCTCCGTGTGCGTTTTGCAGAGCATCTCAAAAGTATTAGACTCAAAGAAGATACCCCTCTAGCCCAGCATTTTGTATTACTCCATCAGGATAAAACCCATGGTCTGAGAGTCAAGGGATTTTTTTCCCTCAATCTCTCTGCTAGAAGGGGAGATTTTGACACAGTGCTTCTCAGAAAGGAAAATTTCTGGATCTTCAGGCCCAAATCTCTTTAACCGTTAAGCTTAAACAATGAGTTGAGCATGAAGATCTTCCTTGAACCTTAAACTTGGTAAGCCGACTTGACCTTTCCTTCCCCCTCCCACACCCCCCAATTTTGGCGAGCGTGATTGGGGAAAAGGCGCCGGAAAATTGCTCACCGCTTTTTGTTACCTTGTTTCTATTGGGGAAGCAAAGTGTACGGGGGGACTGCTTGGCTGCGCTATGATGAGCAGTTCCGGCAGAGCAAGGCGGTCCGTCTTTTGTTACAGTGGGATCATAAGGACATTAGTCTTTGGATGACGCTAATGACCTCTCCGATTAGTTTGTTGCCTCCCTTTCAGGGTAGGGCCGGGGGTTCGGGCTTGGCCAGACAACCGGCCGGTGGTCGCATGGGTGTCTGCTGGCAATTTAACGCAGGCACATGTAAATTCGGAGCCAAGTGTCGATTCAGGCATGAGTGTTCCACATGTGGGGGTTCGCATTTGCAGTCCCGGTGCTTCAAACAGGGACGGGGAAAAGGTGGGGAGGTTGTAAAAAGGTAAGACACCGGTGATGGTAAAAAAGATGGTCCCCTTTCTAAGGCGATATCCTGATTGGAATACGGCTCAGCTATTGGAATTGGGGTTTACGGAGGGGTTCAAATTGAATAGTCGACTCCTTGTGGTTCCGCCTGTGGCGGATAATTTAAAGTCGGCAAAACAGCACGCCGACGTTGTTACGGAAAAATTGTTGAAAGAAGTTGCGTTGGGTCGTATGGTTGGCCCGTTTGAGTTGCCACCAGTACCTGATTTGGTAATATCCCCTTTGGGTGTGGTTCCTAAGAAGGTGCCGAACAAGTTTCGGCTCATTCACCATTTGTCCCACCCGCGGGGGGGTGCGGTTAATGATTCTATTGACCCGGGTCTCTGCACTGTGTCTTATACGTCTTTTGATACGGCGGTCGCATGGGTGCAGCGTTTGGGAAAAGGGGCCTTGTTGGCAAAAACGGATATAGAGGCTGCTTTTCGCCTCTTGCCAGTTCATCCTACGTGCTGCCGTTTGTTGGGATGTCGGTGGCAAGGAGAATACTTTGTTGATAGATGTTTACCCATGGGGTGTGCTATCTCCTGTTCCTTGTTCGAACAGTTTAGTTATTTTTTAGCATGGGCGGTGGGGGATGTGTCAGGCCTGTCATCTGTCATCCATTATTTGGATGATTTTTTGTGTATAGGGCCTGCGGAGAGTATGGTTTGTGCGTCTCTGTTGGCTACGATTCAGCAACTGTTTGCTAATTTTGGAGTGCCCCTGGCCGATGATAAGACGGAGGGTCCGGCTACTGAGTTGTGTTTTTTGGGGATCCTTATTGATACCGTGGCTATGGAGTGCCGTTTGCCCTTGGAAAAATTGGAGGGGTTAAGGCAGGAGGTGGCTGAGGCTTTACAGGAAAGGAAGATTCAGCTTTGCGCATTGCAATCGCTGCTGGGCAAGCTGAATTTTGCCTGTCGCATCATGCCCATAGGGCGTGTTTTCCGCAGGTGTTTGGTGGCGGCCACGGCCGGTGTCCGGGCTCCGCATCATTTTATCAGACTAGGGCTTGATCACAAGGAGGATTTGAGGGTTTGGGACTCTTTCTTGGCGACCTATAATGGCCGATCGCTGTGGTCATTTCAAACTATGATATTGAGTTGTTCAGGGACGCGGATGGTTCAGGCGGTTTTGAGGTCTTTTTTCAAGGTAGGTGGAGTGCAGGGGAGTGGCCAGAATCTTGGAAGGAGGAGGGCTTAGTACGCAATTTAGCGGCTTTGGAGCTATTCCCCATAGTGCTTGCAGTGGAGCTATGGGGGAAGAATTTCGGAATCGCTGCGTGCGTTTTCATTGCGATAATTTGGGGGTGATACAGGCTATCAATAATAATACTGCGTCTTCGCCACCTGTTGTGCGTTTACTACGACATTTGGTTTTGCTTTATGTATTAACTGGTTTGTGACTGCTGGTCATGTCCTGGGAATTGATAATTCTGTGGCTGATGCGTTGTCTCGTTTCCAGTGGGACAGATTTCTTCAATTGGCGCCAGAAGCGGATGTGCATGGGAGTCCTTGCCCCAAAAGCTTATGGAGCATTGTGTTGCCACGGCCCAAATGTTGATATGTAGATCGGTTTCTGCAGCTACTTGGCAAGCGTACAGTAAGGTTTGGCTGGAATGGGATGCTTTGGTGCGGGAAGTTGGTGATTGTGTTCATGATGAAGGTAGGGTGCATTTGCTGCTTTACTTTATAGGACGGAACTTTGAGAGGGGGGTATCGGCTTCATATATGTCATGTAAGTTGGCTGGGTTGGCCTTTATGTTCCAGGTGGCGGGTCAACAGGACGCTACTAAGGCTTTTATGGTTCGGCATGCTATGCGTGGATACCGCACTGGTCGATCGGCAGCCGATACAAGACGCCCAGTTTCTTTTATGGTTTTGGGGGACGTGGTTGAACAGCTGAAAAATGTTTGTGCGTCTCGGTTTGAGTGGGTTTTGTTTCGGGCCGTGTTTGTATTAGCCTTTTTCGGGGCTTTTCGGGTGGGCGAGATGGTGAGCAGGAATGTAAAAGGTTGGTGGTTTAGATGTGTGGGTGCACGGGGATGCTCTGGGGGTGCTCCTAAGGAAGTCTAAGACTGATCAATTGGGAAAGGGGGCTTGGGTGGAGTTGAGGTCGGTCCCAGGTTCTCCTATGTGTCTGGTGGCGGCTGTGGGGGAATTTTGTAGACTTGGGCCTGCAGGCAGGGGGATTTTCTTCCGCCATGAGGACGGTACAGCTGTGTCCCGTTTTCAATTTCAAACTGTGCTTAGAAAATGTTTGGGGGCGGCGGGTCTGAAGGCGGAAGATTATTCTTCTCATTCGTTCCGCATCGGTATAACCATCAGAGCTCATCCACTCATGATCCCCATTATTATAACCGGACTCCCGTCAATATACAAAATAGATTTGCTCCCCTCTATGAGAACCATGACGAGTACCATAATGAATATGCGGGAAACTATCATGATCAGGACCAATATGGTCACGATCCTTCAAGGAAGGGTTTTCAACAGGTCAGACAAGGTCCACCAAGGCCTATAGATCCAAGAGAGGGTCCAGAGGGGGAGGAGAATCAAAAGGAAAAAGAAAGAGTATAACTGGTCAGGGAGTATTCAATTTGAGCACTAAACAGTTAACCAGAAGGTGGAAGATTATTCTTCTCATTCTTTCCGCATCGGTGCGGCCACCGAAGCGGTTCGGTGGGGTTTGGATGAAAAGGTGGTACAGCGTATTGGGCGTTGGGAATCGGCAAGGTTTAAATTATATGTTCGCCCAAATTTGTAGTAAGCATAACTTTAAAAAAAGAAAGTTAAATGTCAGGAACGGGGGGGGTGGTAAAAAAAAGGGATTAAAGTGGGGCCCCTATCTCTCTATACTTCTTTTAGTGTATGTTGGGCGCTAAAGTGGAAAATTTGTTATGCACTGGGGTGATAGGGTGATATGCTTTATTTGCTCTATCCCTCTTTTTCTACTTCTTCTCTTTCAGATTCAGCAACCTGCCTAGTGTGGATACTTGGACACTCGTGTGTATTGGGGTGCCAGGAGGGCGGATGTCAGGAAGGATGGCAAGTTGTTGGGTTTGTCAGGGGAGGAAGGGATAGTGCGCTGGATTGGATTCCCGGGCATGCTGTGGTCCAGGGTGGTTCCTGAAATGCAAAGGTTCGCTCGATTGGACCGCCCCCCTGATGTGGTTTTGCTGCATGTGGGGGGCAATAACCTGGGTTTGTGGTGCGCGAGGGAATTGATCAGAGACATTAAATTTGATTTGCTGCGGCTGCAATCATTTATCCCTGACACTATTTTTATCTGGTCTGATATTGTGGCCAGAATGGCGTGGCGTTTGGCTCGCTCTGTAGCAGGTTTGAACAGAGCCCGGATAAAAGTCAACAA
Source organism: Aquarana catesbeiana (assembly GCF_042186555.1). Lineage (NCBI taxonomy): Eukaryota > Metazoa > Chordata > Amphibia > Anura > Ranidae > Aquarana > Aquarana catesbeiana. Next base: position 966,460,074 of record NC_133324.1, read on the forward strand.
AGCGGTGGTCAAGTTTTTTGTACGGAACGGGGGTTTGGCGGTTTGGCACAGGGAATTGGAGGATGAGACGTGGCGTTTTTGCGCTCCGACGTGTGTGCACCTGAATGCTATTGGAATTGACCTGTGGCAGCTGGGTTTACAGGATGGTGTTCAACGGGCATTTAGGGTGTGGAGGGCGACACACGTAAGGTTATCACGTGTGTGTGCTGTGGCGGTAGGTCTATGAGGTCTTTGAAGGCGGTGCTGAAAATATTGGAGGTTTGGGAGGGGGTTGGGCCCATACGGAGGTATGGGCGACCTTTCCCTCAAAATGGTAACAATGGTTTTAATAGGTTGTATCTGGAAGGAAGTAATTGGTTGTCCCTGAGCTTGCGTAATACACGGCGTGGGGCCTTGCATGGGTGCACCGATACAACTAGCTGGTTGGAATTTATATTTGGCCTTCAAAAGACCTCTGGATCAGAAAAGTTTATAAAGATGTGTATTTGGGTTAACGTTATTAAAATGTATTTATATGCTTTAAGTTATATGTTTGAAGAATGTTGGTAATTTGTTATTTTGTTGTAATAAAAGGCTGCTATGGCCATTCGACTCCAAAAAAGGTGTTGTGTCGTCTGGTCATTTGGTAGGAAAGGGTGGTAAGTAATGTTGGGTTATTTATGGGAGCCTCACGATATGGCACATCCCGTAGTCATGCTATGTATACATTGCTATCGTTTGGTAGACGGTACAGAAGTATTGGCTCTCGTACCACCAGGTTGCGGAATAACTTCTTATCTCGATCTGTGTGGCTTTGGAACGTTAGAGGTCTTGTGGAATAAATGTATTGATTGGGTCTCACAATATCTATTTATCACGGTATGTATGCTGTTTTTCGTTAAGTGTTTTTATGTTGGGCGTAGATTTTTTTTTTTTTTTTTTTTTTTTTTATAAATGTGAGGGAGCTACAACTCTTTCATTTTATAATTGTTATTGAAAAATGACAATAAACGTTCTGATTCTGATACAGTGTTTGCTAGGAAGGATAGATAGCCTGAGCATGTTGTAGACATATTCTGTGATACTTTGTATGCCTTGAATATTTTTTTTTTTGTGAATTGTTTATGCAGCATTTTTGTTTAGTAAAGCACTAACACGCTACAGAGGTGTTTTATGCTTTCCTGCTTTTACTACGAAAAAAAAACTTTAAAAGACGCAAAGCTACCTCATTCAGTTTTTTGCGCTTGAACACATTCCCATTTGTGTCGGAGGGGGGCGATATAGGAGACCAACTGCTTCAGTCGGGACTAAATCTAGGTTCACATCTATGCGGGCTGCACTTGATTTTTCAGGCACGTTTAGCTGTGCGTTGTGTTTTTAAACCATCGTTTTTGATGCATTTTTGCATGTAGTTTTTATGCGCTTTGTGGTTTCTTTTTTGGTTTCTTTTTTTCCTCTTTAATCGCTTCAAAAACTGACACTTTCTCCCCATTCCTGCCCAGGCCAATTTTCAGCTCTGTCACACTGAATGACAATTGCACGGTCATGCAAAACTGTACCCAAATGCATTGTTTTTATCATTTCATCACACAAAGAGCGCTTTCTTTTGGTGGTACTTATTCACCGCTGGGTTTTTTATATTTTGTAAATATGATGAGGCTGCACTGATGTAGTGGCACTAATGAGGAGGCACTAATATGCAGCACTGATAGGCAATGATAGGCGGCACTTATGGGCTCTGATGGGCACAGACTGGTGTCAATGATGGGCATAGAGTGGCATCACCGATGGGCACTGTTGGGGCTGCATTGTAATCAGGCCACAGCGTGGGTATAGCGCTAACACCACCACTGTTTGCACAAGACTGTCCTGCTACACAGTTGGAAATGTGATGGGAGTTGTGGATGTCGCTGTAGCCCATGGATAAAACATGGACACCAAGGGAGGTGCGGCCAGGAACTAGGGAGATGTTGGTTCCTTACAGTGGGACATCACAAGAGACATTTTTTTTTGCTGTGAAGCGGTGACTGCAGTTCTACTGTGCCTTCCAACAGTGGTCACTGGCATGCACTAGGGAAATAGTTCCTCGCGCGCTGGACCAACGAGAGAAGGGGCGGAGCCACGCCCAGGAGGAAGAGTTACCAGCGTTCAGCGTGCCACACACACACGGCGAAAGGAAGATGGAACGGAACATTCAGAGCACACCCGCCTTGCAGCAGCTCACTGATGTGCAGGACCAGGTCCTCGTGGACACCGGCATTCGCCTGGAGCTTACCGGAGGGCTGGCGTTAGGAGTCGGAGGAGGAGTGGAGAGACTTTGTATGCTCTGTCCCGGCTGTCGCAGGCCTACGATGGGGGTCAGTGCCTGGGCCCGGTGCGGTCACTGTGGTATGCAGCTTACACGTCTGGGACTTGAACAACAGGTACAGTATTATTCCGTCAGCTCTACTACCGGACTCTGCATGCCTCAAGCCTCGATGACACGGAAGGTGCCGTGTAACATTTGAGGTCACAGCAGAGGAGTTTCAGCCTGCTTTCAAGGAAACTGAAGCACCGGAGGTTCAGGAAGGACCTGAAGGGGAAATTAAAGAATTGAGGGACAAATTGTCATCACACAAGAGCTCCCCGGAGTACGGTTCTCTCTCCTCCAATCTCCAGTCACACTTGGAAAAGGAGGATAGAGACCAGAAAAATAAAAAACACAAAAAATACTCCAGGGACGTTGGAGATTATAAATCAGGAACAGTCTTCAGATGGCAGACAACTATCACAACTGCCCCTGATTCTTCTATTGTAACCAATCAACGTGATACAAGATTGGTGGAGAACCAGGGAAACATCAACCCAATTAACACCGGGGTACCCAGGTTACCACCTAGACCCAGGGTGAACTCTTATACCAACAAGGAAGGCCCACCCCCCCAAAGGGGAGGACCTCCCAGATATTACACCCCTTCTCATACGCAAAGAGGAGGCAATAGCCATTACAACATGAAAGGACATAGAGGAAGGCCTAGGGGCAACCAATATGAGTCCAGGGCTTTTTATGAACAGGGCAATGGGACACATGTGGATTCCCCTAGGAGATATAACCATCAGAGCTTACCATCCACTCATGATCCCCATTATTATAACTGGACTCCCGTCAATATACAAAATAGATTTGCTCCCCTCTATGAGAACCATGATGAGTACCATAATGAATATGCGGGAAACTATCATGATCAGGACCAATATGGTCACGATCCTTCAAGGAAGGGTTTTCAACAGGTCAGACAAGGTCCACCAAGGCCTATAGATCCAAGAGAGGGTCCAGAGGGGGAGGAGAATCAAAAGGAAAAAGAAAGAGTATAACTGGTCAGGGAGTATTCAATTTGAGCACTAAACAGTTAACCAGAAGGTGGAAGATTATTCTTCTCATTCGTTCCGCATCGGTGCGGCCACCGAAGCGGTTCGGTGGGGTTTGGATGAAAAGGTGGTACAGCGTATTGGGCGTTGGGAATCGGCAAGGTTTAAATTATATGTTCGCCCAAATTTGTAGTAAGCATAACTTAAAAAAAAAAAAGTTATATGTCAGGAACGGGGGTGGGGGGGGGTAAAAAAAGGGATTAAAGTGGGGCCCCTCTCTCTCTCTATACTTCTTTTAGTGTATGTTGGGCGCTAAAGTGGAAAATTTGTTATGCACCGGGGTGATATGCATTATTTGCTCTATCCCTCTTTTTCTGTTTCTTCTCTTTCAGATTCAGCAACCTGCCTGGTGTGGATACTAGGACACTCATATGTGTATTGGGGTGCCAGGAGGGCGGATGTCAGGAAGGATGGCAGGTTGTTGGGTTTGTCAGGGGAGGAAGGGATAGTGCGCTGGATTGGATTCCCGGGCATGCTGTGGTCAGGTTGGTTCCTGAAATGCAAAGGTTCGCTCGATTGGACCGCCCCCCCTGATTTGGTTTTGCTGCATGTGGGGGGCAATGACCTGGGTTTGCGGTGCGCGAGGGAATTGATCAGAGACATTAAATTTGATTTTCTGCGGCTGCAATCATTTTTCCTTGACACTATTTTTTTCTGGACTGATATTGTGGGCAGAACGGCGTGGCGTTTGGCTCGCTCTGTAGCAGGTTTGAGCAGAGCCCGGATAAAAGTCAACAAAGCGGTGGCCAAGTTTTTTGTACGGAACGGGGGTTTGGCGGTTCGGCACAGGGAATTGGAGGATGAAACGTGGCGTTTTTTGCGCTCCGACGTGTGTGCACCTGAATGCTATTGGAATTGACCTGTGGCAGCTGGGTTTACAGGATGGTGTTTAACGGGCATTTAGGGTGTGGAGGGCAACACACGTAAGGTTATCACGTGTGTGTGCTGTGGCGGTAGGTCTATGGGGTCTTTGAAGGCGGTGCTGAAAATAATGGAGGTTTGGGAGGGGGTTGGGCCCATACGGCGGTATGGGCGACCTTTCCCTCAAAATAGTAACAATGGTTGTAATAGGTTGTATCTGGAAGGAAATAATTGGTTGTCCGTGAGCTTGCGTAATACACGGCGTGGGGCCTTGCATGGGTGTACCGATACAACTAGTTGGTTGGAATTTATAATTGGCCTTTAAAAGACCTTTGGATCAGAAAAGTTTATAAAGATGTGTATTTGGGTTAACGTTATTAAAATGTATTTATATGCATTGAGTTATATGTTTGAAGAATGTTGGTAATTTGTTATTTCGTTGTAATAAAAGGCTGCTATGGCCATTCGACTCCAAAAAAGGTGTTTTGTCGTCTGGTCATTTGGTAGGAAAGGGTGGTAAGAAATGTTGGGTTATTTATGGGAGCCTCACGATATGGCACATCCCGTAGTCATTCTCTGTATACATTGCTACCGTTTGGTAGACGGTACAGAAGTATTGGCTCTCGTACCACCAGGTTGCGGAATAACTTATCTCGATCAGTGGCTTTGGAACGTTAGAGGTCTTGTGGAATAAATGTATTGATTGGGTCTCACAATATCTATTTATTACGGTATGTATGCTGTTTTTCGTTAAGTGTTTTTATGTTGGGCGTAGATTTTTTTTTTTTTTATAAATGTGAGGGAGCTACAACTCTTTCATTTCATAATTGTTATTGAAAAATGACAATAAACGTTCTGATTCTGATACAGTGTTTGCTAGGAATGATAGATAGCCTGAGCATGTTGTAGCCATATTCTGTGATACTTTGTATGCCTTGATTTTTTTTTTTTTTTTTTGTGAATTGTTTATGCAGCATTTTTGTTTAGTAAAGGGGAGGACCTCCCAGATATTACACCCCTCCTCATACGCAAAGAGGAGGCAATAGTCATTACAACATGAAAGGACATAGAGGAAGGCCTAGGGGCAACCAATATGAGTCCAGGCCTTTTTATGAACAGGGCAATGGGACACATGTGGATTCCCCTAGGAGGTATAACCATCAGAGCTTACCATCCACTCATGATCCCCATTATTATAACCGGACTCCCGTCAATATACAAAATAGATTTGCTCCCCTCTATGAGAACCATGATGAGTACCATAATGAATATGCGGGAAACTATCATGATCAGGACCAATATGGTCACGATCCTTCAAGGAAGGGTTTTCAACAGGTCAGACAAGGTCCTCCAAGGCCTATAGATCCAAGAGAGGGTCCAGAGGGGGGAGGAGAATCCAAAGGAAAGAGTATAACTGGTCAGGGAGTATTCAATTTGAGCACTAAACAGTTAACCAAGGATGAGTTGGCCATCCTTGATAAAGGCCTCAAGTTTGCTCCACCCAAAGCACTAGACAAATTTAACATGTTTATTGATATACACAAATTTGTTACAAAGATCGGAGTGGAGAGACTTTGTATGCTCTGTCCCGGCTGTCGCAGGCCTACGATTGGGGTCAGTGCCTGGGCCCGGTGCGGTCACTGTGGTATGCAGCTTACACATCTGGGACTTGAACAACAGGTACAGTATTACTCCGTCAGCTCTACTACCGGACTCTGCATGCCTCAAGCCTCGATGACACGGAAGGGGCCGTGTAACACCTGAGGTCACAGCAGAGGAGTTTCAGCCTGCTTTCAAGGAAACTGAAGCACCGGAGGTTCAGGTAGGACCTGAAGGGGAAATTAAAGAATTGAGGGACAAATTGTCATCACACAAGAGCTCCCCGGAGTACGGTTCTCTCTCCTCCAATCTCCAGTCACACTTGGAAAAGGAGGATAGAGACCAGAAAAATAAAAAACAAATAATACTCCAGGGACGTTGGAGATTATAAATCAGGAACAGTCTTCAGATGGCAGACAACTATCACAACTGCCCCTGATTCTTCTATTGTAACCAATCAACGTGATACAAGATTGGTGGAGAACCAGGGAAACATCAACCCAATTAACACCGGGGTACCCAGGTTACCACCTAGACCCAGGGTGAACTCTTATACCAACAAGGAAGGCCCACCCCCCCAAAGGGGAGGACCTCCCAGATATTACACCCCTCCTCATACGCAAAGAGGAGGCAATAGCCATTACAACATGAAAGGACATAGAGGAAGGCCTAGGGGCAACCAATATGAGTCCAGGCCTTTTTATGAACAGGGCAATGGGACACATGTGGATTCCCCTAGGAGGTATAACCATCAGAGCTTACCATCCACTCATGATCCTCATTATTATAACTGGACTCCCGTCAATATACAAAATAGATTTGCTCCCCTCTATGAGAACCATGATGAGTACCATAATGAATACACGGGAAACTATCATGATCAGGACCAATATGGTCACGATCCTTCAAGGAAGGGTTTTCAACAGGTCAGACAAGGTCCACCAAGGCCTATAGATCCAAGAGAGGGTCCAGAGGGGGGAGGAGAATCCAAAGGAAAGAGTATAACTGGTCAGGGAGTATTCAATTTGAGCACTAAACAGTTAACCAAGGATGAGTTGGCCATCCTTAATAAAGGCCTCAAGTTTGCTCCACCCAAAGCACTAGACAAATTTAACATGTTTATTGATATACACAAATTTGTTAGAAAGATCAACATTCAACGTTATCTTGTCTCCAACACAGCCCCCCCTATGGAAAGGGCTGTAACCTCAGGGATGTACATTCAGGTTTGGCGAACCCTTCCCTGTTCAAACCCCCTGTACCCACTACTCCTGCGGTCACTATTTTTAAAGATTTAATCTTTAAGGACCTGGCCAAATTACCCATCAAAAAACAATTTAATCAATCGATGAATACAAAAGGTTTTAAGTTATTATGTGATCGTAAAGATCTTATTGTCCTCCCCGCGGACAAGGGAGGGGGAATTGCTATAATGAATACATCTGATTATATTACAGAAATGTACAAGATCCTAAGTGATCAGGATACATACTATATACAGAATTACCTGTGAATCCTACTAACCGTTATAAAAAAGATTTAGTCTCACTAGTCGAAAGGGGATATGACAGATACTGAATAAAAAGGAGAAGGCATACTTGATACCCACGGCACCCAGGATTCCCATAATCTACCAAAAATCCATAAGGACCCGCTGCATTCACCAGGTAGGCCCATTGTAAGCGGGATCAACTCAATAACTTCCCATATCGGTCGATATGTTGATTCTTACTTACAGCCATTAGTTATGAAAACAAGGTCACATTTAAAAAGACACCACTATCAGACGTCTGGAGGGTGTCCAAATAAAGGGAGACTATCTGTTGGCCACGGCAGACGTGGCATCACTCTACACGTGTATTCCACATGACTTAGGTATTGAGGCAGTTACCCATTATCTCAATGGGGATTTATCACTTACTGATGTCCAGAGACAATACATTATTGAATTGCTAGAGTTTGCCACCACGCACAACTATTTTTGGTTTAATGATAAAATTTTTTTACAGCATAAGGGCGTGGCAATGGGGGCGAAATTTGCCCTTCAGCTCGCAAACCTTTTTATGGCCAAGTGGGAGGAGGATGTCGTCTATTCAGAGCACAGGCCCCAGCTGATCCTGTGGGCCAGGTATATAGACGACATCCTCCTCCTATGGGATGGCCCTCCTGAATCCCTTGAAAATTTCTTTTCATTTCTTAATAATGACAGAGGAATCTCTCTGTTGAATATAGTTACACTAAAGTACACTTTCTGGATTTGGATATAGAGATTAACTCTCGTCAGTTTAAATTCCAAACCCACTTTAAAACAACCGATCGTAACAGCTTCATACCTATGGACAGCTGCCACCATAAGTCCTGGTTGAGATCAGTCCCTCGTAGCCAATTCCTGAGGCTATGAATGAATTGCAGTAACATCGTCGCGTTTCAAACACAGGCGTCATCTTTAAAACAAAGGTTCCTTGATAAAGGTTATGATCCAGCTACACTTGAAATAGAGATACAACATGCCTTAAAAACAGACAGGAGATCTCTCTTAAGTCCAAAACCTCCACGTACACCCAGTGACATCTATATATACTCTGATGACTTCCTTCTCTACTCAACATAGAGACAAAGGTTGCCCAAGAATGGGGGTTAGACTATCCCTATATGCCAGAGAAGATTATGGAAACTGTTGAAGCCTCTAGTAAAGAATGGGAGAGTGATCTCGTCTGGGACTATTTGCATGTTCCCAAACCCCAAAGGACACCTGGTTCCAGGACATCTTTCGCGAGTGGAGGCTTGGGAGAGCAATTTATAAAGACCGTGTCCTGGTGCTGAAGCAGGGTCAGCACACGAGAAGTTACTCCATCTCGGTTAGAGGGGAAGGGGACACTTGAAAGAGTGTGCCGGACCTCCGGTATTACTTGTAGTGTGGTCATACAGTAATGCTGGAAAAGGCCTTGGACTGCAAGTGCGCAGACGGGTTAGGGTGGGTTGTCCCAATTGACTTCCAAAAACAGGGCAACAGCTTAAGTGCCACTGGCTAGTTATGGATGCTTGCTGCATGCTGTCCCTGTCAGCTCCCTTTTTTGTTCCGTTGGGAAAAGTTCTGGACTTCCATTGAGGCCAATCAGAAAGTAGTTGGCTTATTTATGTGAAAATGTACTGGCGTTTCTGCTCAGGCTGCATTCTGCAGGTGTCTTCCTGACTTCTTTTGAGGGGATGGCAGTCCTGAGGGGATGGTAGTCCTGACAGGATCACACATGCCAATAAAGTGTTGATTCTCTAGATAGCTTGTAGGATAGGATGTATGTTCCGTGTTTGTTTTCAGGTATATTTGGATGAGACAGCTGTCAAGATTCTGAAAGAAGAACAAAGAAAGAAGACCTGGGGCAACTAGGGCATTTTTCCTTCGGGGGCAGTGTTCTAGTTCTCCTTGTATTGTTTACAAATTATAGGGACCTGTAGTTAGGAAATTATATAATGTACAATGGTGATACTGTGATTTTTGTAAATATGCTTTTCAGTGTTATTTTATGCTATACACACATCACTAAATGGATATATGAGATTCCTCGTGTGAAGGGAGGTAGATTAGGACTGTTCTCTGGGTTGCGAATTCCTTTTCCACAACTGGGGTCAGAAACGTTTTGCAAGAACAGGATTTACTTTCTCCACAAATGGTGACAACAGGGGAGAGACACGGTTGTCCTAATCGCCTAGAATCCACTTCTGAAGTCCTAGCATTCAGATATCACCTGAAGGGGAAAGCATAGAGGAGCTGATGGGCTTCCAAATTTTGGAGAATCCACCAGCTGAGGCAGAAGAAAAAAGTTCTCAGGCTTTAGCACAGTACATATAAAAAAAAAAAAAAAAAAAAGGTGCAGCTTCACAATGCAGAATCGCATACAAAATATACCTTTATAAGGAAGAGTATTTTAGGTACGGATAATGCCTTTTGCATGCTTTGTCCTAAAGATATTAACATTGGCCCTGGTGGAGTAAATGACCTCAATAGCAAGGCACCGATACATACAGAAAGTGCTACATTAGAAGAATCATTGGTGGCTAATAGAAAATAACCAAATGGGCCAGTACATGAGAGACCAGCACTAGATAATCAAGTCAACGGAGCTGAACTGTTGTGGACTGCATTCTTAATTGAGCACATTTTTTTTCTGACAAGTGACCATGCAACTAAGCTGTTCAAGAATTTTTTTTTCCCCAGGAGAAGTCACAGATAATATTTGCATGTGTGCCAACCAAGACCACACATGTGTAATGGTGTTATAGCAGCAAAAGCACAGAAAAAAGTGTTGCCGATGCAATGTTGGATACAGAAGAAGGCTGATTTACTACTACTACTGACGTAAGTAGGAGACCAGGGGTGCCAAAACGCTGGCCCGCAGCCCCATCTGATGTAGCCCACCACCTCCTGCTCTAGGATGGCGGGTCGGCAAGCCCAGATCTTGGGTTCCCGACCCGCCACCCCCCAAGCATCAGTGTGAAGGATGGAGCCGGCGCCTCCTGTACAGCCCTGACCTCTGTCACAGGCAGAGTGATACCAAATGTACTATGCCTGGGACAGGAGCAATACAGGAAGCATTGACTCTGCTCTTTGCTACTGCCGCATGCTTCCTCTAGCGTCGGCTAGTGGCACACTGATGCTCGGAGATGGCCAACAGTACACGCCAGCAGTAACCAGCAACAGTACCAGACAGCAGTACCCATCAGCAAAACCAAACAGCAGTAGCCACCAGCCATACGCGCCTGGGGGACAGCAGCAGCCAGCGATACCAGCCTTAGGCCCCTTTCACATGATCGGTCCAATCGGGCCGGCCTGTCTGTTTTTCAGGTGGAGCCAATCAGACCCTCCATTCACCACTATAGGAGCGGCAGATGTAAAACTGACTTGTGTCCTTTTATACCCGCCTATCTCCTATCTGATCCACTTAGAAAAACATAAGGGCATCCGTCCTCTTCTGTCTGGGCAGATAGGGTTTGAGGGCCCATAGAGTAGAGCGGGCTGTGTCTGTGTCTGCTCTGCATATGCAGAGTGGACACAGACCTAGCACCCGCCCGCTCCACTCGTGGTGGTTACCAAGTTGCTAAAGTGGCGCTCGCTCATCAAAAAGGTTGGGCAACCCTGTAGTAGATAATTCTTATCATGTATCATGAAAAACTCAATGACTATTGTTACATCATTGCTGGATATGTTCCCCTATAACAAGGGAACAGGAGAACATATATTTAATGCTCACAATGACGTGATTAATTCGAAAGACCTCAAAAATTGTAACAAATGTGTAGCGTATAGCAATGACAATCAAGGGTCAAGATAGGAAGGCATAACCGTGTGCTGAGTAAATGCCCAACAACCTTTAGTATTTGATGTGGGTTGTCCGTGTATTCTTGCACATTTACTAAGTCAACGATCTTGTCGAGGGTTTTGTCTGTGAATGTGGAAGAACTAATAATTGCCACTTATTATGAATTTGACAAAGCCGATGGCAGAAAACAGGAGTTGCGAGACTTTATGGACTTCTGAGGTACTGACGTCAGGAAAGTTCTGAAGCATAGCTCAACCCCCGTTGGCTTAGCCAGATGAAACGTGTGGAAAGAATTCTTGCAAAATGGGATGCATTAAAGGGTACTTTCCAATATATTATGAAGATGATGACGATAATGGCCAGGGTGGGAAGAAAGGAAGTGAAAGAGGAAAATGTTGGGTTTCAAATTTTGAAAACATGAAGAATATTTTAATTTTGTTCAAGCACTTTCTTGTCAAGCTTGTAAGATTGGACATTTTGGCAAACGAGTGAAAGTGAGCTGATGGAGAATGACTTCTACAAATGAAGCAACCCAAAGAGATAACAGAAGCCTTTTCATTGGTTTCATCATTCTTCTGAAGAAATCGATAAATTGCAATCTGAATATGAATTGTACCAAATAGCTCAGAACTCAGAAATCGGATTTGGAAAAGACCCAGGTGCTGATATAATGCACAGGAAAAGGAGGAGAGTGTTTTAAGTCCCCCCATTATCCCCTATTCCTCATGGCAGCCAGGATAGGGTTTTGAGTCTCATCCATTACTCACGGAAGTGCGAGGCGAGGGTTACTTTTAACTGTTGGGTTGAGGGGACCCTTGAAACCTTAGAAGTTTCTAGAAAGCTGGGGAGTATATATATATATATATATATATATATATATATATATATATATATATATATATATATATATATATATATATATATATAGTGCCGTTAAGGGGTATCTGATAGTTGCTGCAGCGGAGCTCTGCAAAATGGCGCTACTACTAGGGCTTTCCACTGCGACCTCAGAGTTGGCATGAAGACCCTGCTGCAACAACTCGTAGAACAGGCAGAAGCAGAAGGCGGCGAAGGATGGATTTGGCAGTGCCTCGCCTTACCTCAAGGAACATTGGCAGAAGATGAGGAGGAAGAAGGGCTCAGCAATGGAGCATAGCAGGCCCAGCAGGGTGCTGGAGGAACCCGGAGAAGAAGACATCCACACGGAAGCAGGAATAAGCAGCAAGGATCCAGTTCCAGGACAGAAGACATGAGTTGGGAGGAGTCACAGGTCCAGGAGGCTGTACAGCCCACAGGCAACTAGAAGAAGAGGCGTAGCTGCAAGGTGACTTCGCAAGAGGCGGGGACCTCGCACTAGCAGCGGAGGAGAGCATAGAACAGTCATCTAGGCGACCAGGAACAACTCAGATCGGGGCTGGCAGAGGCTACAGCATTAGCAATCCCTCTACCAGCCTCTGGAGAGCTATAGAAGAGGATAGAAGCACAATAAACATGCCAACAGGACAGAACACAGCAATCCCAAGCGGAGGTGGGGGTACGTGGAACCCCAACAGAGGTGGGGGTACTGCCGAGTGCGGGACCTCGGCGGAGGTGGGGGTACTGCCGAGTGCGGGACCTCGGCGGAGGTGGGGGTACTGCCGAGTGCGGGACCTCGGCGGAGGTGGGGGTACTGCCGAGTGCGGGACCTCGGCGGAGGTGGGGGTACTGCCGAGTGCGGGACCTCGGCGGAGGTGGGGGTACTGCCGAGTGCGGGACCTCGGCGGAGGTGGGGGTACTGCCGAGTGCGGGACCTCGGCGGAGGTGGGGGTACTGCAGCTTGTCAATTAAGCTTTTTGAAATGGTAGGTGCTTTAACATTTGTTAAAGTCGAAGCAAATGTAAATAAACACTTATCATTGTATCCGCTCAGGTGTGGTGCTTAGGGGAGGAGTGCCATGCTGTGCCATGTGGTGGGGGTCCTTACCTTTATGTACCTGCTCTGGTGCCTTTGTGCAAGAAATCATGGGAAGAAATACATCCAATGCCAACAAAATTCATGTGGGTGGGATGCAGAGGCCTTATATAGCTCTATACCACATGACAAGGGTCTGACGTGCATCAAGCATGTCATCTTCCAAAACAGTCGTTTTGAGAAAAAGAAAAATCAGCTTCTAGCAGACGCTCTTGATTTCATACTTCATCATAACTATTTCACCTTCAATGGTGCACATTTCCTCCAGGTACAGGGGGTAGCGATGGGGACAAAATGTGCCCCATCCTATGCCAACCTGTACCTGGGGGAATGGGAGCGTATGCTCAGTTTATCTGACATGTACCCATATATCGATGATGTATTTATATGATATCGATATATCGATGATGTAATTATATGGTATCGCTATATCGATGATGTAATTATATGGTATCGCTATATCGACGATATTCTGTTCGTGTGGGAACGGACCACCAGGCAGACTAGAGTTTTGTGCATGAACTGAATAACATATTCAATTTGACTTTTACAATGATAACAGTTCCATCACCTTTTCGGACGTCACAATCCACAAGGATAAAGATGGACTGTTAACCAGTTCTCTTTACCGCAAACCCACAGCCGGTAATTCCATACTGCACGCGAGTAGCTTCCATCCTAAATGGCTTGTTTCCTCTATCCCTTATAGTCAATACCTACGGGTTAGAAGAAACTGTTCTAATGACTGTTTTTAAAGAGGAAGCTAGACACAAGCTGATTTACTTTTTTTTATTTATTTAATGTTATAATAATAAAAAATATCATCTTACAAACTTCACCACATGTATTCTTGCATCTTTCGAAATATGACATTTTTCATATTACCACATTTCCCCGCCCAACCCCCCTCCCCGCAACCCTATCCCGGGGCTTAAGTAACAGTCTAGTTTACATTTCTTTTCACCCATTTCGATCCTTACCCCCTTCTATTATTGGCACATTACCTCAACATATCTCCACGTCTTTTTGAACGCTTTCCAACTTTCCCATTTAACCATTCGATCTCTCCCCTCTACCCCTTCCCTGGTTTGATTTAAAAACTCTCCAAGTGATATATCTCTATATCTATCTATCTATCTATCTATATCTATATCTATATATACCGAGTATCCAGTCTTGCATTTTTTGGACTATCGGGTTCCTGACTTTTTTTTTTTTTTTTTTTTTTGGTATGAGGCTGTTCGCTACATTGATCAAAATGGGAATTACAGATGCTCTGTATTGTTTAACAGAGCCCTCTACCCCATGGAACAAGCATATCCAGGGGTCTTCCGGGATTACTTTATTAGTAATTTCCATAATTTTAAGATCTCTTTCCAATATTGTTTAATTATGGTGCAGTCCCACCATAAGTGGGCCATTGTCCCGACTGCCTTACACCCCCTTCTCCAGCAATCTGCAGATTTCCCCGGAGTCGTATACCGCCTTGCTAGGCACTTGTAATTCATCTCAGCCGTCCTTATGTCTGCAGCAGAATTGTGTGTTCATTTCATGATCTTTTCAAATAGTGTATTTATTACTTCGTGACCCCAATTCATATTCCCATTTTATGATGTATGGCGGGGGACCTCCAGATCCACTCTGGCAGATATTATTTTGTAAATCCTACCTATATTGTTAATTGATTTTTCCCTCGTACATAGCCGCTCAAGTGGCCTAAGATCTTCCGTCTCTTATTGGGTAGGGCAGTTTCTCTACGAAGTGTCTTAACTGGAGGTATCGCCACCCATCAATCACCATTAGTTCCGTGTCCAATCTTAATTCCTGATAAGTACGTAATTTAACCTTCTTCAATAAGTCTTTTAACTTGTGCGTTATCCTTTTTTTTTTATCCATTTCCCCCCAATTGACCTTTTCCCTGGTGCAAAATAGTCTTTCCCGTTTAAAAAAAATGAAGGGTGAATTATGTGCCCATTTGTTTTGTTTGTGAATCATGTCCCCTATTTTTAGTGCATTACGTGTTACATGCGTGTTCCCACCCAGTGGAGAGTTCCAAATTACCCTTCTTAAATGTAACTATTCATTTCATTTTCTATTTTAAAGCATCTTTTTTCATTCTCTTCCTTTGCCCATTCCGCCACTCGTGTAAGTACTACAGCTTTATAATATTTTCTAAAATCTGGGACGGCCAAGCCCCCCCTGTTTTATTTTCCCCTTTTCTAATACAACTGATGCTATTCTCGTTTTTTTATTTTGCCATATGAACTTTCGATATGATAGCTTTTAAAGTTTTAAAATATGTATGTGGCAATAGTAGAGGTAACATTTCAAACTTAGAGGATTTTCGGTACCAAAACCAACTAAACGCCCATTTGCTAAACGCATCCAAGATCATTTATACTACTTGGATGCGGGAATACTCTACACTCCTATATGTAAGCATGTTGGCTTCACCAGTTTTGACCCCACATATATTTCCTTTACCGCATTGGAAGTCATCCCCGACCTAGAAATGGGTGGCAACGTAGACAAGAAAATTCTCCAAAGAGAGGTCAGATGGATTTTCAATCAAAAAGCTACTTATCCACCAGGCCTTAATATAGCGCTATCTTATAAACCATTTTTATGATTCACATAACACACACCCCCTTTTTCCTCCCCCACTCCCCCTTTTTTTTTCTTTCAATGTTCTTACCTAGAATGCAATTTCTATAGTGGTGCAATTTTATATGTATGGCGATACCCCCGGTTCCCCCTGATGAAGACACGTGATTCCCTATGTCGAAGACGCGTAGGGGAGGGGCCAGGACGGAGCAATCAGCACAGAGCTGGAATGTGGATTTCTTATACCCCGCAGCACGCCGATTAGCGTTATTTGGACCTGTACTGTATGGTGCACATTAGCACCTGTAAAATGTGAGTACCCCAGTGTGGGGATTGGGTGTTTTTTTAATAAAGTATTTGGCGATATCACACTATATAGTCCTCCTATTTTTTTGGTACGATGTCTGTGGAGCCATAGAGAGCCTGCTTGGAGATCATCTGTTAACAATCACTGAGCCCAGGGGTGGCTCCATAGCGTGTATTGACGCAGCTGAACACTGTGTCACACGCTCTATGGTGAGCGCAACCACTTTGGGGGTCTCCGAGGCACATCACGGCATGATCTGGGCACTTTGATTCAGCAATTGGATTTTTCCTGTGAAACACTTTATGCACCAAAGTTTTCTTTTGGAACTTTTCACTGCACATTGTTGTGTGATGTTGTGTTGGAGGATATTTCACAAATAAGGACAACCGTTGTCTCAAACATCACTTATCACTCATATGGTTATATGTATATATATTTTTTTCAATATCACCTGTCACTTATATGATCATATTGGAGTTTTGAATGTGATATGTATATGATATATTATTTATATTGCACGTTTTTATTTATTTTATTGAATATCACCGATCAATAATTGTTTGTTGTATTTATTTATATATGCAAAGTTGATTTCAGTTCCTTATCATTTGCACATTGCACTTTGGATTTATTGTATATGGCACCTTGTTGCACTTCTTTGATATATTGATTTATATATGCAGAGTTGATTTCAGATCTGCAGCATTTGCACATTGCGCTTTTGATTTAGTGTATATGGTACCACTAGGGTGAACGGTCATAATGATACACACCTAAGCGCAGCGCAATTTTTCTATTTATCTATCAGGGACAGCCTTAGTACCAGTGAATTCAAGAGGGAAGTCAGAAAAGACCCATGAAAATACAAAAGGTACTTTTATGTGCAGATCCTGCAATTATTGCAAATATATGTCGACCCAGAGAAATCCGATTCTTCCTAATGGCCAAGTATTTCGTCCCAGGCACTTTGACAATTGTAGAACGATCGGAGTTGTCTATATGTTATGCTGCGACTGCGGCTGTTTCTGGCAAGACAAAACTCGAATTCTGGAGACGCGTATACAGACACATAAGAAGCATGCAAATCAACAATCCTGATTTGCCTCTGGGTAGACGCACTAGAACTGTACATGGAGGCAAATTTCCTAAAATCAAGTTTTTAATATTCCACCCCCCAGCTCCAGGGGAGGAGCTTGGAACAAGCTCCTTTTCCAAATGGAGCTGCGATGGATACATGATCTCAAAGCGACAACCTCGCCAGGCCTCAATTACGCTATTTACTTTAAGCCCTTTCTTTAGGGTTTCTCCTCAGGGGGAATGGAGAAATAAGCTTGAACATGAGGTTTTAAATCTTTGTGGTCCGCCATATCCGCTGTATTGGTTATATTGGTTTGTCTTATGCTAGTCTATCTGGGCTAAATTATATATGATCAATGAGGATTTTTGAATATCAATATAATTGCGACACTGTTTTACATACATTCATTGTTCATTCCGGTATACACCTATATATAAAAATAACCTTTCCTCTCATGTGTTTTGTTTGCCAATTTAATGTATATCTGTTCCAATGCCTGTCTTTCATTATCATCAAATTGTTCCTGTGTCTCCCTAGCCTTCTGCAAAGTACTTTATATGTAGTTCTGCTATCTACCACTTGAGGGCTCCTCTGCTTCCCTCCTTTAATTCCATATTATATTGTGGTTAATTTCTACTCTAACTGATCAAACTTATTACTATTCTCTGATTTAGGCCTGCCTCCCCTCTGGTGATTGACGCCAGGACGCCTGGCACACTTAGCCGCCCGGATTACACCATGGCGACTTTTTATGGAGACCAGAGATGCATTCCCGGCGCGTCCGGCCTCCATCTTACTACTCCAGCAGACATGCGCAGTCCGCTGGAGTGTTTTTTTGTGTGGTGGGCCGCGTGCGCATGACGTCATCCCATCGCGCTAACAGCGGCACATGCGCGGTCGGGGTGGGGACGTGCGCGCGTGACTCAGGAAGGCAATGCGGGCGCACTTTAGGTCCATTGGTTCTCCCCCCGGAAACAACTGAAGCAATTTTGGCGTATTCTGGGATTGGAGGGGGAACTATATTTAAGACGCCATTGGAGATATGCCCGACGTCCACCTTTTTGGTTTGGATGTCAGGACATACCTCCATGTGGACATCACATATATGCAAGATATGATAAAGAAAAGGATCTCTCACTAATTTCCTGGGGTTTGATTTTTTGTTTTTGGTTTTATCTACTTTTGACTCACTGATTTATCTTGGGTATGACTCACTGATTGATGAGTTTTACCATTAAAAGTCCCAGTTTATCTTTCTGGATGTATTCATTGATGTTTGTGGGATGTGGTATGACCTAGAATTCCCCCCACAGATCCCCATATTTGTTTAATTTATTAAACATGGATGGTAAAGTAGTAGATGAATGTTGTAAATATAATTAGAATGCTTAAAGCAACACCACCCTGAGATGGACTTAGATCATCTAGTAGAAAAGACAAACTACCATGCCTTGTTACAGCAACAAGAAGAGCAGAGCATTCTATCCTATACAAGCCATCAGAATGCAGGTCTCTTGAACCCCTTGGGCAAGAGAGCCCTGACTGATGGGGGCATAACCAGGGCAGAGTATGGTGACTATGGGGTCACTGCGGATTGGTGGGGGGACAGGATGGGGTTGGGCCTGAGCTCACTAGGGTGATGCCCCAGGGGATTCTGGGCCTTTTCGTGAAGAAGTTTGGTAACAGCTGGACCTGACCCTGTCCCTCCAACCATGGACACCGAGCTTCTTCTGGCCAGGGTCCGTGAGCTGGCTCTCCAGGGTCAGGCTGAATGGCTTTTTGCCCTCCTGTCCCCTGAGGCGCCTTCTTCTGCCCACCCTTCTGATCCCCCTCAGGACACCCCTCATAGGGCCAGAAGACGGGCTCACCCGCCTTCCCGCCTGAGTCCTAGTCCCTCTAGGGCCCCGTACTGCGCCCCCCCTCCTTCTCCCTCCGCTCCCCCTTTGGCTCCTCGTGTCTGTGCTTCCCCGGCGGGGAAGCGTGCCGCCTCTTCCCGCTCTCATCGGCGGTCACCCCCGCACAGCAAGGCCGCGACTTGGGCCTCCTTGCGCTGCCCCAGTTTGCGCAGTCCCCGCGCCGGTACCCGCTCCCCTGCCTGTGTTGCGGAGCATGGCCGGCCTGGAGCCATAGCGCTTCCCAGCTGCTCCCTGCCTGACGTGCCGGGGATCGTACCTGTGCCCACCCCCACGGATAGCAGGGGGTTCCGGTCGATCGGTCCCTGCATTCCTCCGCCCGGAGATCTTCCGGGAGGACGGGGCGTAGAGGACGGCTTTGTTCGCCCGGCCCTGCTGCTTCCTCCGCCGCCGTCAGTCCTGGCCCCCCTGGATGGAGGTTCCGCCGAGGATTCGGAGCCGGATCGGCTCCCCCTAGTGGACAATACACTCCCTGCACCAAGCTGGGTGGGAGCTTTGAATCTGTCAACACAGCTGTGTGATAATAGAGATGTTAGGCAGCACATAACAGCCCCCTGCAGAGCGGGTGGTCGCAGTGCGTTGGGTAGAGTTGCCACTGACGGCAGCTCAGTGCGAAACCCCCCTGCGCCCGCCTGGGTGGGGGCACCGGACATCAGGCCGCCCCGTGCGCAGGATCTATTGTCAGGAACTCCCCATGCACAGCACGGGTGGGTGACCGGTTCCCCCCCCCCTCAGCTTTTCCAGTTGCGGGGTCCAGGATAGGGTATGGCACCTCTGCGCCCGGCAGGGCGAGCGATGTGCTTTTGACCCCTCCTCCTCCGTGCCCACCGGAATCCTCCCGCGCGCCTTTGACCTCCATCCCATCGTTGGGGCAGATGCTCCCCTACGGGCCTGTCCAGGCCGGCGGTCCAGATGGGATGCCTGTCGCGGTTACCCGGCCTCGTCCCCCCGCGCCCGACAGGGCGGGAGATCTCAGCTCCAGACCCGGGCTGGCGGCAGCACCCGCCCCGGGTCAGCCAGAAGGAGCCGGTAGGTGTTCCTGCCGTTGCTCAGCCTCCTACGGCCTTGGCCAGTTGGACTCTTCCGGGTCTTTGTTTGGCCCAGCAGAACGCGGCCTCGCGGGTCTTCAGAGTGCTGGCTGCCTCCGTCTACAGCCTTTCAGAGTAGTTCCAGAATCGGATTCACCGCCGGGCCCGGCGGCTGGTCGTCCATCATCGGTTCAGCGAATAAGTGAGTATGACTGCGAGTTAATTTGGGGTAGGTCAGCTGACGCTTCCGTATCGGGCCCGGAGGACCGCATAGCGTCGGTCGTAAAGTCGGTTCTTTCCAGTATGGGAGTTTCGGGCTCGTCGCCCAGCTCCACCTCCGCTTACGGGGGTGCTTTGTGGGCGGTGGCGCCTACTGGCACCCACCTGACGGAAGAAACGAAAGAAAAGATATGGCAACGCGAATTAGTCGATCTTCTCGCCCTCGTCCCACCGGATAGGGAGACTATTGACAAATCCCGTCGGATTGACGTATCGGCTCAGGGTGACAAACCAAAACAGCTTCCTAGGACTTTTGGGAACTGGCTGCAAGGGTTTTGCGCCTACGCGGGAGTGCTCAGTGAGCGGTTCCCGGAGTTGGCAACTTCGTTGTTTTGCTATTTAGATCTTATCTGGGGTGCATACAAGGTTTATGGGGGTCAGTGTTGGTTCCATTATGACACCAAATTTCGCCAAAAAATGGCGGCACGACGGGAGTCGGCCGCTCCAAAAAAGGGTATTTGCTGGTTGTTCAACGAAAGCCACTGTAAGTGGTACTCCACCTGTCGTTTCAGGCATGAGTGCTCCAGTTGTGGGGGGGCGCACCCCGTCAGCCAGTGTTTCCGGAAAGGCAAGCAACCGCTTCCCAGGACCGGAGCCAAGACTGACCTTCCTAAACCGGAGGACACCGGTGAACGTCTTAGAGATGCTTCCCTGGCTTGACCGGTACCCCCTTCATAGAGAGCCCCTGATTCTGCATGACGGCTTGGACCGTGGTTTCTGGATCCCCTTTTCCCCGTCAGACGCCCCGACCATGTCTCCACATTTAAAATCAGCGGTGGAATTTGAGTCTGTCGTGGCCGAGAAGCTTAAGAAGGAATTGGATCTGGGGCAAAATGGCAGACCCCTTTGACCTCCCCCCTTTACACAACCTGAGGGTATCTCCCCTCGGTGTGGTCCCTAAAAAGGCGGAGGGAAAATCCAGCCTGATTCATCATCTATCCTACCCTTCTGGCTCCTCGGTGAATGACGGCATAGACAGGGAGGAATCCAGAGTACACTAGGGCGCTTCAGCTGGTTAGGACAGCAGGGCAGTCTGCCCTTCTGGCAAAGGCGGACATCAAGTCCGCGTTCCGCCTACTCCCGATCCACCTGGACTGTTTCCATCTCCTGGGTTGCTATTTCCAAGGCAGCTATTTTTTCGACATGTGCCTTCCTATGGGTTGTGCCATCTCGTGTTATTTCTTTGAACTATTTAGCAGCTTCCTTGAGTGGGTGGTCACCCAGGAGGCTGGTATTCTGTCCCTGTTGCATTGTCTCAATGATTTCCTCTTCGTGGGTCCAGCGGGCAGTGTAAACGCCTACTCTCTGTTTTTCAGGATATATGCCGGTTTTTCGCCGTTCCACTGTCCGCTGACAAGACTGAGGGCCCCGTCACGGTGCTGTCATTTCTAGGTATAGAGATAGACACAGTGGCTTTGCTTTTTTTGGTTGCCTAGTGACAAGCTGACCAGGCTGCTCTCATTGGTTCGCTTGGCTAAAGGGGCGAAAAAATTACAGTTGAACCAGCTACAATTGTTGCTGGGTCACCTGGTTTTCGCCTGTAGGGTCATTCGAATGGGGAGAGCCTTCTGTAGGCGCCTGTTGTGGGCCACAAAGGGCGTGACGCCCCCCCCACCACTATGTCAGGATCACCAAGCCCATGTATGACGACTTGAGGATGTGGCTGTCCTTCTTGCAGACTTACAATGGGCAGTCGTGCTGGTTGCATGAGGAAGTGCCGAACCCACAGCTGAAGTTATATACCAATGCTGCAGACTCCTGTGGGTTTGGCGCTTTCTTTCAAGGGGAATGGGCTGCTGAATGCTGGCCGGCCTCATGGGCCCGAATGAAAACAGAAGATGGTTTGGCCAATGCAAATGCTGACTATGAGATTACTGAGGGGACTTTAGTTTTCAAAAGCCTGGAGACACAAAATTAGTTTTAAGTTGACATTATAGATGATGATGTCTGAGGAAGATGAACAATTCTTTGTGAGACTCAGCAACATAAGAAAAGCTGAAGTCCGGATAACAGTGGAGCCTAAGAGTTTGAGGTGTGCAAAATCTGTATATTTAAATATGGGATTGGACTTTATTATACTTCAAAAGTAGATTTTACTGACACCAAATGTAGATCCAAGGTCATCCCTGACACCAAATGTAGATCCAAGGTCATCCCTGACACCAAATGTAGATCCAAGGTCATCCCTGACACCAAATGTAGATCCAAGGTCATCCCTGACACCAAATGTAGATCCAAGGTCATCCCTGACACCAAATGTAGATCCAAGGTCATCCCTGACACCAAATGTAGATCCAAGGTCATCCCTGACACCAAATGTAGATCCAAGGTCATCCCTGACACCAAATGTAGATCCAAGGTCATCCCTGACACCAAATGTAGATCCAAGGTCATCCCTGACACCAAATGTAGATCCAAGGTCATCCCTGACACCAAATGTAGATCCAAGGTCATCCCTGACACCAAATGTAGATCCAAGGTCATCCCTGACACCAAATGTAGATCCAAGGTCATCCCTTTGACACCATACGTAGATTGTAGACCATCCTTCTGACATCACACGTAGGTCGAAAGTCATTTCTCTGATATAACAAGTATTATTGGCCTGGAGGATACCCTCCCAATCCAAAACAGACCTGGGGTCTGTTATTGTTTTTGTGGTGGAACCCATGCTAATGTTTAGTTTTAATATTGACGTTGGGTTCCCCTTACAGACTGTTCAGTGGCTTTTTGGCTCAAAAATAAACTCCCTCAATACAATACTGTTACACTTTGCCATTGAGCCGTGAAATGTCTAATTATACAGAGTGAGAGAGAGAGAGAAAAATAGCTGTGTAGATAGTTGTATGTGTATCCCCCGAAAAGTTTAAAATGTATTTCCTTTCAGGCAAATGTACAAAAGGTTGTGTAGGAATGTTTTTATTTTTGCTAACACAATCTTTTCTAATGTAATTTTTTTTAAAAATGGCTCTGTCTCCACAGATCCTACGCCTCCGCAAATACGACTCTGGCTTGTCACATTTTAGCAAGCAGACAATTGTGCATCAAATACAGACTCGGCTGCGTCAGAAATTTCGGCACCACGTCTCCGTCCTCCAGATCCAGCGGTCTTGGAGAGATGTAAAGCGCAGAAAGATCAAGGTGCGGAGGCAGGCGGCGGCTCCAATCTCTGGTAAGTCGATATGTAGAAACTATTTGCTGCAATATGCATGTGTGTGTGTTACCGGCCTTTCTAATTTGTCCTTAAATTCTATTCTCTTTCTCTATTTGTTCTAGACCAGGGGTCTTCAAACTGCGGCCCTCCAGGTGTTCAGGAACTACAATTCCCATCATGCCTAGTCATGTCTGTGAATGTCAGAGTTTTACAATGCCTCATGGGATGTGTAGTTCTGCAATAGCTGGAGGGCCGTAGTTTGAGGATCCCTGTTCTAGACACAGCTGATGGATGGGGCGGAGGAGGGAGGGGGGAGGAGGAGGAGGAGGACTGCACCTCTCCAGTTTGTGGCCCCCGGGATGGAGCCACTTCAGCGGTTGAGGGAAGTAAATGGTAATCAGAAGTTTGGGAATGTTTTGCTATCTACATTTTGCTTTCTTTGGTAGAGGCAGCCTACATGGTGACCAGGTTAACTAAGCACTGGAGAGACATAAGAAAAATTCTGCTTCAGTCTGTTCACAGATACAAAGGATATGCAGACTGTCGCAGAAGACCTGCACCCCATTATTGTCTCAATCAACTTGTATGGTTATCCACTAAGAAAATCAAATTGCCCTCTCACAAATTAGGTCCTAAATATATAGGACCCTTTCGCATTCTTTGTCAAGTCAACCCAGTGGCCTATAAACTTTCTTTGCCCTACATGTTCGGATTCCCAATACGTTTCATGTATTATTGCTAAAGCCTTTTTACAAGAATAGGTTTTCTACCCTCTAGACGTCCTTCCCCGGTCTCGGTTGGCGACCATCAAGAATACAAAATTAGTAAAATTATGGATCCTCAACGTAATGGTAGACAATTACAGAATCTGGTGGACTGGAAAGGCTACTCTATATTGCTGAAAGGACTTGGGTACCAACTTGTAATGTTCATGCCCCACAGCTGGTCAGGCTGTTGCACGTTAAGCAACCATCCAAGCCCAAATAACCCAAGGGCATCTTTGTTTGGGGGGGTACTGTCAAACCTTGACCAGGAATCGATCCTGGGACCTGGTGTTCTTGGGTCGGTTCCCCACTGCCTGAGCCACTAGGGAACTTCCATCTGTGTAGAGCCCTTGTTATTCCCTGCTCCTTAATTGTGGACCCTGGCTCCACCCAGTGACCAGCTGTAGGCAGTCACCTGAACCAGTGACTTATAAAACATTGCCTCCCCTTCCTGTCTTTGCCCTAGTATAGGTCCTGTTTTCTGGTAATTGGCGTTTAACATTTTGTATTTCTTGTTGCTGACTTCTGCCTGTTTCTGACTATGCTTCTTGGACTATTCCATTGGATTTTGCGAATCGTTGTTACTGACTCTGCATGTTCTCGACCTTGCCTTTTGGACCACTCCTTTGGATTTACGCTGATCGTGGCTGCTGACTCTGCCTGTTCCCAATGCCTTTAACTGGTATGCCCCGTGGATTGCTGCCTTGGTTTGCTGACTTCACTCTACTAACTGTGAGTTGCTTGTTTGGTGTTCCTTGATATAGCCTGTTTGCACCTTCTATTGTGGTCCCTTGATACTGGCTGCAGGATCTCAACTGTCCCTCCACCTGATACTGGGATAACAAGACTACTGGTAAGGAAACCGGAGTGACGGTTGGAATCTCCTGGCAGACCTGACAGTCCCGAGGGACGAATCGGTCGAGTAGTATTGGTGACCATTCAGTAGTCCATCTTTTAAATGTTTATATGTCAATCTGCCTGCTACTCTTCAAGATCTGAGACATCGCATTGTTGAAGCTGTAAATTCAATAACTAGCGACCAGTTTATTCGTGAGTGGCAAGAAACGGTCTACTCTGAACCTTCCTCTATCCAGTGATGTGTGGAATGTGCTTTAATCAATCTCTTAGTTTGTTTGAAATAAAAAGATGACATCTGCTCCATCTTTTTGAATAATCGTGTACACTGGAGGAAGAATGTGATATTGTTCTCAACGCTTTGGCCTTTGGAGAGCTAACAAATAGTGATGAAGAAATTGAATTTGTTCCACTAAGCACCTCTCCCAAAGATTCAGAAAAACCCCTTCTATGGTTAATTCCAAGTCCTGTTGAAATTGAAGAAAATGCAGTGACTATTCACCATGCCAACTGTCTGACAGACATCACTGCTTTTAGCAATCCTGAAATTCTAAGGAAAAAAACGCACATACAAAACGTCTGTTTCCAGATGGCTCAGAAGAACTTGGATGTGAGTTGGGTGACTTGAGATGTACAGAGGTGTGTCATTTTAAATTACTTAATGAGTAGCGTACTTTAGAGAAGAGTTTTAAAGTCCTATTCATAAGGCACAAATACACATACGAGACATGGAAGGCAATTGCCAGAATTTTCCTCAAAGGTTATAATGATTCTGGATACCTTCTTATTAAACTTGCTCTTCCATTCATGCAGGAAGTCGCATTTGGAAGCATTACGATGTTATTGAAAGTTTGAGTATGTCAGCTGTTCAGAAAAAGAAATCCTCACCACAGCTCTGGATATGTTTCCAGTAGCTGATGAAACAGAACTTCTCAATGTTCTTGATAATTATTGATGTCGATGTAAAATAACACCAACCAATTACAGAAACTACACTGATATCCCACACAAAGAATGAATCCAATTCACCAAATAATTGTTGACACAAGAAAGAAAGTTCATTGTTTTTGAAAGTTGTTTTGATGATTTGCAGATGCAACTATAAAGGGAAAAACTAAATAATATTAAAAATATCAGGTGGGTGTTGTCATTGTCACTGGCTACTGTACCCAAAAAACACAAGTTGCCTTCAATGGCAGGATGTTTGCAAGGGATCTTCCTCTTTCTGTAGCAAACCCCTATAGTAAATTAAATAATGCAAAAAATTCCGTATATTTTTCAACAGTTTTGCTCGGCTTAAATCTCAAGAACCATCTATTACAAAACCCAAACATGAGTATCTCTCCCAATATCGATCATCACTGGATTCAGGAAGGTGAAGAAGTGATAAAACAGATTGGTTGAGGTACAGTTACAGTGGTTGGGGACGGACAGTTTGATTGGTCTAGATTCAATGCCAAGTATTGCACATATACTTTTCTGGATGTGGACATAGAAAAAATAATGGACTTTCAAGTGGAGCAAATTAACCAGGCATATCAAAACGACATCTAGACCTGTTAAGCAGGGGACTATCTTTTTCGCCCACAGAGAGCCTATTTTAAGGTGCTTTAGTCAGATAAATCAAAGAAAAGGGATCAGGCATCCAAAATGATTGCCAATGAAGCTGTAGCTCTTCATCAACTCGTGTCACTGCTGGAAGAGGGAGCAATGTCCTCCAGCGATGATGAAGAGACTTCTGGCAGTTCTAACTGGAGAAGGAATGCTGGTTTGAAAATTTGTTCAACCAGTAAGTATGCCCCAGTTTAGAAAAAACAAGTGACTTGGGATTTTCCTGGACTTAGTTCAGGAAGATCTCGAGAAACTTTATTGGAAAACACCACTGACAATCTGTCTATTGATGAGCGCAGGGCTTTAAAGGAATTACAGAATGCTAATCACGTTGTCATTAAGCAAAGCGATAAAGCGGATAGACATGAAGGGGAGGTACGCCGTTTATTAGCCGACAATTCCACATACAATAGACTTGATAAAACTCATCAATAGCAGATTGAGATTGGCTTTTGGAGGTAGATCTCACATTTAAAAAAAGAGCTGGATTATCTAAGGGTTGAGGATTTTAACCGGCCTATCTTTTATATAATCCCCAAAATCCACAAACATAGGGAGAATCCCGCGGGAAGACCGATCGTATCCGCGATTAGGGGACCCCTTGAGAGAGTCGGGAAATACATTGACACTCTCTCATTAAAGATCTGGTTGAGTCTTTACCGTCATATGTGCGGGACAAGGTGACATCCTCAGCAAGATCTTGGATCAGGTCTTCCCGGGTGACGTTCTCCTTGTTGGGATTGACGTGGAGGCTTTATATATGTCGATCATGAATGGGGTATCCTTGCGGTACATCATTTTTTGGATCAGAGATTTCCCAATATGGGAGCACAGAACAAACTCATTATTGAACTTTTAGAAATGGCATTTAAAAACAACTTCTTCCGATTTGCGGGCAACAATTACCAGCAGCTGCGTGGAACATCCATGGGAGCCCCCTGGGTACCCGCTTATGCCTGCCTCCACCTTGGATGGTGGGAGGAAGAGGTTGTTTTTACGTCGATGTACCTTGGCCATGCCTGGCTAAGGTACATCGACGATGTTTTGATGGTCTGGTCCCCACCCGGAATTGGTTGAATTCATGGAGGAATTGGGCAAAAACACTCTAAACATATGCCTTACGTATGTAGCCGATCCCCATGAAATTTATTTTCTGGATCTTTCCATCAGGGTGGATGATGGGAGGTTGACAACTAGGACATTCAGGAAACTAGCTGCAGCCAACACCCTTTTACAAGCGAATACACCCTTGGTCATTAATACGCGGGATCCCGGTGGGACAGTTCCTCAGGATTAGGAGGAACTGTTCCACTGAGGAGGACTACCGTCGTGAATCCCAATGTTTGTATAGTAGATTCAGAGAACATGGTTATTCACACCGCACATTAAGAAGGGCAAAAAAAAAACTGTGCAACAAAAGATGAGATCTGACTTACTTGTGCCCCGTTAATTAAAACTGACACTGATGGACCGGTACGATTCATCACATCATTTGGGACACAGTGGCAGCAGGTCAGATCTATTCTCTCAGACCATTGGCACATTCTAACTCGTTCTGATGACCTGAGAGAAATAGTAGCTGATAGACCACTCATGGTGGCCAAGAGGGCCAGAAATTTGAATGACACTCTTGTCCAGTGAGTTTGTATGTCCCATTAACAAAAATTGGCTCACTGACATGCCTAAGGTAAAAGGCATGTTTCCTTGTGGCCATTGTGGAACTGGTAAATCTGTTGACCGCTCTAAGACATTTAGGGACTCAGAATCCAAACAGGAATATGAAAATAGGTCCTTTATTAATTGTGCTACATTCTAAGGTTCTATATATCCTGGAATGTCCTTGCAGGATGCTATATGTTGGCAAAACAAAACGACAGCTCCGTGTGTGTTTTGCAGAGCATCTCAAAAGTATTAGACTCAAAGAAGATACCCCTCTAGCCCAGCATTTTGTATTACTCCATCAGGGTAAAACCCATGGTCTGAGAGTCTAGGGATTTTTTCCCTCAATCTCTCTGCTAGAAGGGGAGACTGACACAGTGCTTCTCAGAAAGGAAAAATTCTGGATCTTCAGGCCCAAAACTCTTCAACTGTTAAGCTTAAACAATGAGTTGAGCATGAAGATCTTCCTTGAACCTTAAACTTGGTAACCTGCCTTAACCTTTCCTTCCCCCTCCCACACCCCCCTTTTTTTTTTTCTTTAAACTTCCCTCCCCTCCCCATTTTTTTGAACTGGTATAGAAGGATATTGACTTCATGAACCAATTTTTTATCCACTCACAGGTCACCATAGCCCTATCTCCTGGGTGATGCACCGGATGTGCTCTTCATACTTTTCCGGGTGAGCTGACAGCCAACTACAGGACTCCACAGTTACCGTTAATGACTACTGCGGCAACGCACACAAGCAGCGAAAGTCTATTTCAGCTCAGAACCAAACGCTATAACAGAGAAGAACACCTACACCTGGGCTAATATTACCCTTAAGCCTTCTTTGATCTGTGTACACTTGCAGCGGCAACAGAGACTGATATATGCAACTTTCATTGAAGCGGCTATGTCCCTCTGAGCACTATACAGGTTATCACGATCTCTATATAGCCTTCCACACTTCTTGAACAAGTGATATTTAAAATTACTGTGTTGCAGATATTGCTGAGAAATTTAGGAGGAGATCGGATTTACACTTATAACTGCATTTTACAGCTACAATTGACTTTATTGGAACTGCTGCATACTCACAACAAGCCAATTAAGGTTAACTAGAGCGAACGTCATAAAAAAAGCTATGCTCTCATTACTGCATATAGCCAAAAATGGTCTCTCCAGCTTTCTACACTGTTTGAAAAAAAGAGACACCCAGAGCCAGAGTGCTGTGTCCTTTGTAATACATTTTGAGACCGGACCTGCCGTGATTACCTTTTAACAATAAAATGGTGGCAGATGACTGCTTTTGAATTGCCTGAATAAGCCTTTTTTTATTTTTCAATAGCTTTCCCTGCATTGGACTAAACGGATGCCTGGTTATTATTTTCTTCTTTTTGATTTCATGGTGATATGAATATCTGTAAGCCTTTACCGGAAAATGTTATTTGATTGAATTAAAGCACTTTAAAATCAGGAAAGGAGCAACTGTGTGCAGGACAATTTAAAACAGCATTTTTGTCTACCATCCTTCCCGGGTGGTGATTTCAGGCTTGGAGCAGCGGGGTTACATGTTCAGCGCTTTTTAAATTTTAATGTTTATTATCAGTGTATCTATTAACGTATTTTTGCATTGTAGGAATGTTATCCACTGAGGGGGTACTTTTTTACCACCCTAGTTGGATTAACCAGTGATTTGTATTTCAGCAATAAAGCTTTATAGTTTGTTCAAATTATACCGTGGTTGATTCTCCCTTTCTGATTGCTTTCTGTCTGGTGACACATTTCTGTCCCTTCCCCCCCTTTTTTTCACATACAGCATATGGCTTTCAGGGGGGTATCCCGTTAAATTGACGATACATTTTTTTTTTCAATATCATATTGTACCAATGTGGATTACGATATTTTCTTAAGTAGTTTATTATATCAAGCAATATACCATCAGTTCTAGGCACGACACTTTGCAAATCTAGAAAAGTGGATTTTCCTTGTTTATCATGCACACGGATATATGACCAACTAGGTTTGATTGCTGATGGTAAGATCACTTACCAGACATGTGGGTCTATGTCACAAATACGATATTGTAGGTCTGTTTTGCTTTGGCTATTTTAGTGATTTTTTTTTATAGCATAACTATAAGAATGATGCATCTTAATTACATGTACTGTTGTTTTTTTAGAAGCTAGGCTTTCCTAGCTTCTAAATGTTGATATGTAGATCGGTTTCTGCAGCTACTTGGGAAGCGTACAGTAAGGTTTGGCTGGAATGGCATGCTTTGGTGCGGGAAGTTGGTGATTGTGTTTATGATGAAGGTAGGGTGCATTTGCTGCTTTACTTTATAGGACGGAACTTTGAAAGGGGGGGTCTCGGCTTCATATATGTCATGTAAGTTGGCTGGGTTGGCCTTTATGTTCCAGGTGGCGGGTCAACGGGACGCTACTAAGGCTTTTATGGTTCGGCATACTATGCGTGGATACCGCGCTGGTCGATCGGCA
Organism: Aquarana catesbeiana; assembly: GCF_042186555.1. Taxonomy (NCBI): domain Eukaryota; kingdom Metazoa; phylum Chordata; class Amphibia; order Anura; family Ranidae; genus Aquarana; species Aquarana catesbeiana. The sequence goes on from NC_133324.1 coordinate 966,490,918, forward strand.
GCCGATACAAGACGCCCAGTTTCTTTTATGGTTTTGGGGGACGTGGTTGAACAGTTGAAAAATGTTTGTGTGTCTCGGTTTGAGTGGGTTTTGTTTCGGGCCGTGTTTGTATTAGCCTTTTTCGGTGCTTTTCGGGTGGGCGAGATGGTGAGCAGGAATGTAAAAGGTTGGTGGTTTAGATGTGTGGGTGCACGGGGATGCTCTGGGGGTGCTCCTAAGGAAGTCTAAGACTGATCAATTGGGAAAGGGGGCTTGGGTGGAGTTGAGGTCGGTCCCAGGTTCTCCTATGTGTCCGGTGGCGGCTGTGGGGGAATTTTGTAGACTTAGGCCTGCAGGCAGGGGGATTTTCTTCCGCCATGAGGACGGTACAGCTGTGTCCCATTTTCAATTTCAAGCTGTGCTTAGAAAATGTTTGGGGGCGGCGGATCTGAAGGCGGAAGATTATTCTTCTCATTCGTTCCGCATCGGTGTGGCCACAGAAGCAGTTCGGTGGGGTTTGGATGAAAAGGTGGTACAGCGTATTGGGCGTTGGGAATCGGCAAGGTTTAAATTATATGTTCGCCCAAATTTGTAGTAAGCATAACTTTAAAAAAAGAAAGTTAAATGTCAGGAACGGGGGGGTGGTAAAAAAAGGGATTAAAGTGGGGCCCCTCTCTCTTTATACTTCTTTTAGTGTATGTTGGGCGCTAAAGTGGAAAATTTGCAAAAAGGAGGCAATAGCCATTACAACATGAAAGGACATAGAGGAAGGCCTAGGGGCAACCAATATGAGTCCAGGCCTTTTTATGAACAGGGCAATGGGACACATGTGGATTCCCCTAGGAGGTATAACCATCAGAGCTTACCATCCACTCATGATCCCCATTATTATAACCGGACTCCCGTCAATATACAAAATAGATTTGCTCCCCTCTATGAGAACCATGATGAGTACCATAATGAATATGCGGGAAACTATCATGATCAGGACCAATATGGTCACGATCCTTCAAGGAAGGGTTTTCAACAGGTCAGACAAGGTCCTCCAAGGCCTATAGATCCAAGAGAGGGTCCAGAGGGGGGAGGAGAATCCAAAGGAAAAGGAAAGAGTATAACTGGTCAGGGAGTATTCAATTTGAGCACTAAACAGTTAACCAAGGATGAGTTGGCCATCCCTAATAAAGGCCTCAAGTTTGCTCCACCCAAAGCACTAGACAAATTTAACACGTTTATTGATATACACAAATTTGTTAGAAAGATCGGAGGAGAGACTTTGTATGCTCTGTCCAGGCTGTCGCAGGCCTACGATGGGGGTCAGTGCCTGGGCCCGGTGCGGTCACTGTGGTATGCAGCTTACACGTCTGGGACTTGAACAACAGGTACAGTATTACTCTGTCAGCTCTACTACCGGACTCTGCATGCCTCAAGCCTCGATGACATGGAAGGGGCCGTGTAACACCTGAGGTCACAGCAGAGGAGTTTCAGCCTGCTTTCAAGGAAACTGAAGCACCAGAGGTTCAGGTAGGACCTGAAGGGGAAATTAAAGAATTGAGGGACAAATTGTCATCACACAAGAGCTCCCCGGAGTACGGTTCTCTCTCCTCCAATCTTCAGTCACACTTGGAAAAGGAGGATAGAGACCAGAAAAATAAAAAACACAAAAAATACTCCAGGGACATTGGAGATTATAAATCAGGAACAGTCTTCAGATGGCAGACAACTATCACAACTGCCCCTGATTCTTCTATTGTAACCAATCAACGTGATACAAGATTGGTGGAGAACCAGGGAAACATCAACCCAATTAACACCGGGGTACCCAGGTTACCACCTAGATCCAGGGTGAACTCTTATACCAACAAGGAAGGCCCACCCCCCCAAAGGGGAGGACCTCCCAGATATTACACCCCTCCTCATACGCAAAGAGGAGGCAATAGCCATTACAACATGAAAGGAAATAGAGGAAGGCCTAGGGGTAACCAATATGAGTCCAGGCCTTTTTATGAACAGGGCAATGGGACACATGTGGATTCCCCTAGGAGGTATAACCATCAGAGCTTACCATCCACTCATGATCCCCATTATTATAACCGGACTCCCGTCAACATACAAAATAGATTTGCTCCCCTCTATGAGAACCATGAGTACCATAATGAATATGTGGGAAACTATCATGATCAGGACCAATATGGTCACGATCCTTCAAGGAAGGGTTTTCAACAGGTCAGACAAGGTCCTCCAAGGCCTATAGATCCAAGAGAGGGTCCAGAGGGGGGAGGAGAATCCAAAGGAAAAGGAAAGAGTATAACTGGTCAGGGAGTATTCAATTTGAGCACTAAACAGTTAACCAAGGATGAGTTGGCCATCCATAATAAAGGCCTCAAGTTTGCTCCACCCAAAGCACTAGACAAATTTAACACGTTTATTGATATACATAAATTTATTAGAAAGATCAACATTCAACATTATCTTGTCTCCAACACAGCCCCCCCTATGGAAAGGGCTGTAACCTCAGGGATGTACATTCAGGTTTGGCAAACCCTTCCCTGTTCAAACCCCCTGTACCCACTGCTCCTGCGGTCACTATTTTTAAAGATTTAATCTTTAATGACCTGGCCAACTTACCCATCAAAAAACAATGTAATCAATCGATGAATACAAAAGGTTTTAAGTTATTATGTGATCGTAAAGATCTTATTGTCCGCCCCGCGGACAAGGGAGGGGGAATTGTTATAATGAATAAATCTGATTATATTACAGAAATGTACAAGATCCTAAGTGATCAGGATACATACTGTATACAGAATTACCTGTGAATCCTACTAACCGTTATAAAAAAGATTTAGTCTCACTAGTCAACAGGGGATATGACAGACAGATACTGAATAAAAAGGAGAAGGCATACTTGATACCCACGGCACCCAGGATTCCCATAATCTACCAAAAATCCATAAGGACCCGCTGCATTCACCAGGTAGGCCCATTGTAAGCGGGATCAACTCAATAACTTCCCATATCGGTCGATATGTTGATTCTTACTTACAGCCATTAGTTATGAAAACAAGGTCACATTTAAAAGACACCACAGATACTATCAGACGACTGGAGGGTGTCCAAATAAAGGGAGACTATCTGTCGGCCACGGCAGACGTGGCATCACTCTACACGTATATTCCACATGACTTAGGTATTGAGGCAGTTACCCATTATCTCAATGGGGATTTATCACTTACTGATGTCCAGAGACAATACAACACATTATTGAATTGCTAGAGTTTGCCACCACGCACAACTATTTTTGGTTTAATGATAAATTTTTTTTACAGCATAAGGGCGTGGCAATGGGGGCGAAATTTGCCCTTCAGCCTCGCAAACCTTTTTATGGCCAAGTGGGAGGAGGATGTCGTCTATTCAGAGCACAGGCCCCAGCTGATCCTGTGGGCCAGGTATATAGACGACATCCTCCTCCTATGGGATGGCCCTCCTGAATCCCTTGAAAATTTCTTTTCATTTCTTAACAATAATTGCAGAGGAATCTCTCTGTTGAATATAGTTACACTAAAGTACACTTTCTGGATTTGGATATAGAGATTAACTCTCGTCAGTTTAAATTCCAAACCCACTTTAAAACAACCGATCGTAACAGCTTCATACCTATGGACAGCTGCCACCATAAGTCCTGGTTGAGATCAGTCCCTTGTAGCCAATTCCTGAGGCTATGAAGGAATTGCAGTAACATTGATGCGTTTCAAACACAGGCGTCATCTTTAAAACAAAGGTTCCTTGATAAAGGTTATGATCCAGCTACACTTGAAATAGAGATACAACATGCCTTAAAAACAGACAGGAGATCTCTCTTAAGTCCAAAACCTCCACGTACACCCAGTGACATCTATAAATACTCTCTGATGACTTCCTTCTCTACTCAACATAGAGACATAAAAACTATTATGGAACGTCACTGGGGGGTACTGATGAGTGACCACGTTCTAGGTAACATTTTACCAGAAAGACCGAAAATTATCTACAGAGGAGCCCCCTCCATACAGAATAAGGTCGCTCCAAATATAATTAACCCCCCTGTACACCCTACCTTTTTTTCACAACTTGGTTGGTTACTTTCCGTGCAAAAAATGCACAGTATGCCAATACAACATCAGTGGTAGACAAAAAACATTAGAATTTCGTTCAAACATGAGTAATAAAACTTACCCAATTAAAAAGTTCTGCACATGTGCAACAAGGTATGTTGTATACCTTATTACCTGCTCCTGTGGAAAACATTATGTGGGTCGTACCACCCGTACCTTCTCCACACGTGTGGGGGAACATGTGGCAAAAATCATTGGAGGCGATACTAAAAACATACCGTCCCCAGACACTATTGATTGCATCACAATCGCGATCCGTCAGGAACACAATTCCTCATTATTGATAGATACGTTCTTCCCTGGCGTGGAGGGGCTCTAACCCGTGGTGTATCGCAATTAGAAACCTACTGGATATACGAGATCCAGTCCCACTCGCCACTGGGACTTAATGTCGAGTGGGACATTAACGCCTTTATTAACCAATCATAATCCAGTCTTTCCTTCTCTTACCTGTCTGTGGTTCCCCTATAATTGTTAACTCTGAATTTTGTGTTATTTCTTATATACATTTCTCATTTTTAGAGACACTCTGATACTGAGAAATGTACACACTTCTGGTATGACTTGTATTACTACCATGTAATGTGTATTGGCCATAGTGGCCTGGTATTGTGGGATTCCCATGGGTAACCGTGGATCTATATATTTTTATACCTATGGACCATTTTATATAATCAGTACATAGACCTGACTCATTATATAATTCTGGCCAGGTACCGACGTATTTTTACGCCGTACTATGGCCTCTATCCATATTCTCAAATTTTAATTTTTAATTTTTCACATATTGTCAATTCTCTGTCATTCTTTAGTTTATGTTGTCACTATATCAGTTGGGCCATCATTGCCTTACATATGATATTCATTTATGGTTTACAAAGAATCAGAACCCATAGTATTGATCTCTTTATATGTATATAAGAGTATCTCTGATTTCACACAATATACATTCCAATATATTATTTCCTAACTAAATCTGTTATATCCCCCAGCCTTTTAAGTAATTTTTAACAGTTTTTACTATTTATTTTTTTATGTTTTTGAATTAGGCCTGGAGATATCCCCCTCATTAGTTCTATTTATTTCTTCCCTTGTTGTCACCTTCGAGAGACAACATTGTACGTGATGCTACGGCGCTGTTTCTCCTATCTAGTCTAACGCCGCCTATCACACCAGCATGCATCCTAAGCCAGCGTTCTTATGGTGAAGAGCAGAGTGTATGACGTTGTGCGCCTCTCCCAGCCTACACGAAAGTGAGGCTTGAGACGCACGTGACCGGCGCCATTTTGCCGGCACACGTCAGTACGCCCTGAATGAACGGTGAGGCTTGTGATGCAGTCCGCTCCACCCAACTTACACCAGAGCGAGGCTTGAGACGCATGCGGCCGACGCCATCTTTCTGACACTCATCAACACTCCCTAACTGAACGGTGGAGTGTGTGACGCTATGCGCTCCACTTAGCTTACAATAGAGCGAGGTTTGAGACGCACGCACCCGGCGCCATCTTCCCGGCACCCGGAAGTAGCTCTAACTGAACGAGCAATTAGATTGAAGCCACGGTTCAACACGGGGGTGTCACAGTATATAAAAAGGCAATGTTTGGGGTGGTGCAGCACCCCAGATGATGCCCCCTTGGACGAAATGCGTCGGGATGAGCTGCTGACACCACCAACATTGCCAGTTATTTGTACTCTAAAAGCGCTGTTTTCTCTACTGAAATGTGAGTTTTTCTAATTTTAAGAAACGAGGTTTAAACCCCATATACAGTATTACGCTATGTACTCTCACATCTTTTATATCTATACGCTGGATATCTGAGTGGATTTACCCCCCTTTGCCACATCTGAAGTACCGGGTCACCTGTATCTACCCTCATGTTATACAGACATCACTGAAGATCCCCATAATTACAAGCTAGATTGACCCAGTGGGTGTATACCCATCTGTGTCCAATCTCTCTGGTAAGCCCCTATCCAATAGGGTGGCGGATCTCCTATCAACACACTTATTTTGTTATCCTCACATCTTCTTGGTGTTATCTACCTATTAAGGACTATAAGAATAATATCATCACTTCACATTACGGACTTTAAAATATTTTTTCTTCTCACAGGAATTTATATATGTTTATGTGATTAATTTTTGAGTCTAACCATGAATATGGTTATAGACTATGTCTATGGTTGTTAGCGCTACACTTTCTCTTTATAGGACCTGAAGGGGAGGCCTGTGGCCTGGTCGGGGACCTGAAGGCTGTTGAGGTTACTGGACAGTCTCCAGAAGAACACTCTGTAATGCCGGCCTCTTTAAGTAAGCAAATTGTTGAAACTGTCCGGAAGAAGCCACACGTTCAAGAGGGGGATCCCTCGGGTGAGCCGGACAGGGGAGGCAAGGGCCGGGCTATAGATTGGGGTTCACCAGAGGTGCTGGACAGGTATGGTTCACTTGAACACTTATTTGTTTGGTCCTCCCCTGAAGAGGATGGCTCTAGTGGGGAGGATGAGTGGTTCGTGGAGAGTTCTACTTCAGTCAGTGCTTCAACCAGGGCTCCGGAGAGCACAGCCATCTTCCCAGAACCCCCATTACCCACTATCAAACGTTCTTCAGATACCCCTCACAGTCGGGCACCCACTTATCAGCAAAGGGCTATCCCAGCTCCGGACTCCTGGGCGGGGAAGGCCCAAGGAGCTGTCGCGGTTTCAGCGGGACATCCAGAGGAGGGTTGCCCAAGAATGGGGGTTAGACTATCCCTATGTGCCAGATAAAATTATGGAAACTGTTGAAGCCTCTCCTAAAGAATGGGAGAGTGATCTCGTCTGGGACTATTTGCATGTTCCCAAACCCCAAAGGACACCTGGATCCAGGACATCTTTCGCGAGTGGAGGCTTGGGAGAGCAATTTATAAAGACCATGTCCTGGTGCTGAAGCAGGGTCAGCACATGAGAAGTTACTCCATCTCGGTTAGAGGGGAAGGGGACACTTGAAAGAGTGTGCCAGACCTCCGGTATTACTTGTAGTGTGGTCATACAGTAATGCTGGAAAAGGCCTTGGACTGCAAGTGCGCAGACGGGTTAGGGTGGGTTGTCCCAATTGACTTCCAAAACAGGGCAACAGCTTAAGTGCCACTGGCTAGTTATGGATGCTTGCTGCATGCTGTCCCTGTCAGCTCCCTTTGTTGTTCTGTTGGGAAAAGTTCTGGACTTCCGTTGAGGCCAATCAGAAAGTAGTTGGCTTATTTATGTGAAAATGTACTGGCGTGTCTGCTCAGGCTGCATTCTGCAGGAGTCTTCCTGACTTTTTTTGAGGGGATGGCAGTCCTGACAGGATCACACATGCCAATAAAGTGTTGATTCTCTAGATAGCTTGTAGGATAGGATGTATGTTCCGTATTTGTTTTCAGGTATATTTGGATGAGACAGCTGTCAAGATTCTGAAAGAAGAACAAAGAAAGAAGACCTGGGGCAACTAGGGCATTTTTCCTTCGGGGGCAGTGTTCTAGTTCTCCTTGTATTGTTTACCAATTATAGGGACCTGTAGTTAGGAAATTATATAATGTACAAAGGTGATACTGTGATTTTTGTAAATATTCTTTTCAGTGTTATTTTATGCTACACACACCTCACTAAATGGATATATGAGATTCCTCGTGTGAAGGGAGGTAGGTTAGGACTGTTCTCTGGGTTGCGAATTTCTTTTCCACAACTGGGGACAGAAACGTTTTGCAAGAACTGGATCTACTTTCTCCACAAATGGTGACAACAGGGGAGAGACACGGTTGTCCTAATCGCCTAGAATCCACTTCTGAAGTGCCTCCTAGAGACACGGTTGTCCTAATCGCCTAGAATCCACTTCTGAAGTGCCTCCTAGAGACACGGTTGTCCTAATCGCGTAGAATCCACTTCTGAAGTGCCTCCTAGCATTCAGATATCACCTGAAGGGGAAAGCATAGAGGAGGAGCTGATGGGCTTCCAAATTTTGGAGAATCCACCGGCTGAGGCAGAAGAAAAAAAGTTATCAGGCTTTAGCACAGAAAAAAAAAAAAAGGTTGTGCAGCTTCACAATGCAGAATGGCGTACAAAATATACCTTTATGAGGAAGAGTACACTAGGTACGGATAAATGCCTTTTGCATGCTTTGTCCTAAAAATATTAACATTGGCCCTGGTGGAGTAAATGACCTCAATAGCATACAAACAGAAAGTGCTACATTAGAAGAATCATTGGTGGCTAATAGAAAATAACCAAATGGGCCAGTACATGAGAGACCAGCACTAGATGATCAAGTCAACGGAGCTGAACTGTTGTGGACTGCATTCTTGATTCAGCACATTTTCTTTCTGACAAGTGACCATGCAACTAAGCTGTTCAAGAATGTTTTTTCCCCAGGAGAAGTCACAGATAATATTTGCATGTGTGCCAACCAAGACCACACGTGTGTAATGGTGTTATAGCAGCAAAAGCACAGAAAAAAGTGTTGCCGATGCATTGTTGAATACAGAAGAAGGCTGGTTTACTATTACTACTGACGTAAGTAGGAGGAGACCAGGGGTGCTAAAACGCTGGCCCGCAGCCCCATCTGATGTGGCCCACCACAACCTGCTCTAGGATGGCGGGTCGGCAAGCCCAGATCTTGGGTTCCCGACCCGCCATCCCCCAAGCATCAGTGTGAAGGATGGAGCCGGCGCTAGAGGAAGCAGAGCTGAAAGCTTCCTGTACAGCCCTGACCTCTGTCACAGGCGGAGTGATACCAAATGTACTATGCCTGGGACAGGAGCAATACAGGAAGCATTGCCTCTGCTCTCTGCTACTGCCGCATGCTTCCTCTAGCTTCGGCTAGTGGCACACTGATGCTCGGAGATGGCCAACAGTACACGCCAGCAGTAACCAGCAACAGTACCAGACAGCAGTACCCATCAGCAATACCAAACAGCAGTAGCCACTAGCCATACGCGCCTGGGGGACAGCAGCAGCCAGCGATACCAGCCTTAGGCCCCTTTCACGTGATTGGTCCGATCGGGCCTGCCTGTCTGTTTTTCAGGTGGAGCCAATCAGACCCTCCATTCACCACTATAGAGCGGCAGATGTAAAACTGACTTGTGTCCTTTTATACCCGCCTATCTCCTATCTGACCCACTTAGAAAAACATAAGGGCATCCGTCCTCTTCTGTCTGGGCAGATAGGGTTTGAGGGCCCATAGAGTAGAGCGGGCTGTGTCTGTTCTGCATATGCAGAGTGGACACAGACCTATCACCCGCCCGCTCCACTCGTGGTGGTTACAAAGTCGCTAAAGTGGCACTCGCTCATCAAAAAGGTTGGGCAACCCTGTAGTAGACAATTCTTATCATGTATCATGAAAAATTCAATGACTATTGTTACATCATTGCTGGATATGTTCCCCTATAACAAGGGAACAGGAGAACATATATTTAATGTTCACAATGACGTGATTAATTCGAAAGACCTCAAAAATTGTAACAAATGTGTAGCGTATAGCAATGACAATGCAAGGGTCATGATAGGAAGGCATAACCGTGTGCTGAGTAAAAGCCCAACAACCTTTAGTATTTGATGTGGGTTGTCCGTGTTATCTTGCACATTTACTAAGTCAACGATCTTGTCAAGGTTTTGTCTGTGAATGTGGAAGAACTAATAATTGCCACTTATTATGAATTTGACAAAGCCGATGGCAGAAAACAGGAGTTGCGAGACTTTATGGACTTCTGAGGTACTGACGTCAGGAAAGTTCTAAAGCACAGCTCAACCCCCGTTGGCTTAGCCAGATGAAATGTGTGGAAAGAAATCTTGCAAAATGGGATGCATTAAAGGCTACTTTCCAATATATTATGAAGATGATGAAGATAATGGCCAGGGTGGGAAGAAAGGAAGTGAAAGAGAAAAATGTTGGGTTTCAAATTTTGAAAACATGAAGAAATTTTAATTTTGTTCAAGCACTTTCTTGTCAAGCTTGTAAGATTGGACATTTTGGCAAACGAGTGAAAGTGAGCTGATGGAGAATGACTTCTACAAATGAAGCAATCCAAAGAGATAATAGAAGCCTTTTCATTGGTTTCATCATTCTTCTGAAGAAAATCGATAAATTGCAATCTGAATATGAATTGTACCAAATAGCTCACAACACAGAAATCGGATTTGGTGAAGACCCAGGTGCTGATATAATGCACAGGAAAAGGAGAGGAGTGTTTTAAGTCCCCCCATTATCCCCTATTCCTCATGGCAGCCAGGATAGGGTTTTGAGTCTCCCCCATTACTCACGGAAGTGCGAGGCGGGGGTTACTTTTAACTGTTGGGTTGAGGGGACCCTTAAAACCTTAGAAGTTTCTAGAAAGTGGGGGAGCCCATAAAATATATATATATATATATATATATATATATATATATATATATATATATATATATATATATATATATATATATATATATATATATATATATATATATATATATATATATAACTCACGTCTGCTGCCCTGATACTGGATCCTTGCTGCTTATTCCTGCTTCTGTGTTGATGTCTAATTCTCCGGGTTCCTCCTGGCCTGCTAGGCTCCATTGCTGAGCCCTTCTTCCTCCTCATCTTCTGCCGATGTTCCTTGAGGTAAGGCGAGGCACTGCCAAACTGGCAGATACCCCTTAACGGAACGTTAAGGGGTATCTGCCAGTTTGGCAGTGCCTCGCCTTACCTCAAGGAACATCGGCAGAAGATGAGGAGGAAGAAGGGCTCAGCAATGGAGCCTAGCAGGCCAGGAGGAACCCGGAGAATTAGACATCAACACAGAAGCAGGAATAAGCAGCAAGGATCCAGTATCAGGGCAGCAGACGTGAGTTGGGAAGAGTCACAGGTCCAGGAGGCTGTACAGCCCAGAGGCAACTGGGAGAAGAGGCGTGGCTGAAAGATTGGAGTCTCTGAAGGCGTGGCTGCAAGGTGACTTCGCAAGAGGCGGGGACCTCGCACTAGCAGCGAAGGAGAGCATAGAACAGTAATCTAGGCGACCAGGAACGCCTCAGATCGGGGCTGGCAGAGGCTACAGCATTAGCAATCCCTCTACCAGCCTCTGGAGAGCTATAGAAGAGGATAGAAGCACAGTAAACATGCCAACAGGATAGAACACAGCAATCCTAAGCGGAGGTGGGGGTACTGCTGAGTGTGGGACCCCAACAGAGGTGGGGGTACTGCTGTGTGGGGGACCTCAGTGGAGGTACTGCTGAGTGCGGGACCTCAGTGGAGGTGGGGGTACTGCTGAGTGTGGGACCCTTAGTGGAGGTGGGGGTACAGCCGAGTGCGGGACCCTTAGCGGAGCTGGGGGGTACTGCCGAGTGCGGGACCTCAGCGGAGGTGGGGGTACTGCTGAGTGCGGGACCTCAGCGGAGGTGGGGGTACTGCTGAGTGCGGGACCTCAGCGGAGGTGGGGGTACTGCTGAGTGCGGGACCTCAGCGGAGGTGGGGGTACTGCCGAGTGCGGGACCTCAGCGTGCAGGGCCTCAGCAGGGGTGAGGGTTACCGAGTGCAGGACCTCAGCGGAGGTGGGGGCACTGCCGAGTGTGGGACCTGAGCGGAGGTGGGGGTACTGCCGAGTGCGGGACTTCAGAGGAGCTGGGGGTACTCAAGCTTTGTCGTCAATTAAGCTTTTTGAAATGGTAGGTGCTTTAAAGGTTTGTTAAAGTCGAAGCAAGTGTAAATCAACACTTATTGTATCCGCTCAGGTGTGGTGCTTAGGGGAGGAGTGCCATGCTGTGCTTGGGGTGTGCCGTGTGGTGGGGGTCCTTACCTTTATGTACCTGCTCTGGTGCCTTGTGCAAGAAATCATGGGGTATGCAGTCCCAATTGATCAAATTATACCAATACACAGTGCAGGGGTTGCTTGCGTATGGTTGCACCCTTTACTGATTAATACATTCGGGTAACAAACTATTTCACCTTCCCAGAGATTTTCAAATGTGTCCCACCCCTGCCCCACCCCTGCCCCACCCCCCCAGGGCTTTACTGAACCTCCGTGTCCTAATCTCCTCCCACAGGGCTGATGTCTCCAGGGAGCCCAGAAGACAGGGATGAGCATCGAATGAGGATTTTTCAGCACATGGTGCAGCTGCTCATTGCAGGAGATTATGTCGTTGGTCAGGTGGGGTCTCTTCCACCTCCGCTCCGTCCAGGGGTGGCGCTAAACTCCAAATCTGCAATAAAATTTTATCCAACAAGCAATGGTACTGCAAAATCCCTTCAACAAAAACTGACAAATTCCCTAAGGAATTTTACAAATTAGTTGATGAGGCCTACGCTGTCAACGTGAGAACCTCATTACCCCGTACTCCAACTTTCTACGCTCTGCCCAAATTGCACAAGAACATGCACCATCCGTCGGGAAGACCAATCATATTTGGAAATGGTTCACTTACAGAAAACCTGAGTCAGTTCGTAGCTGGTCACTTACGTCCACATGTGTTGAATTTACCAAGCATCTTCTAAAGAGAGTATCGACATCCTCTGCATCCCACCCACATGAATTTTGTTGGCGTTGGATGTAGAGGCCTTATATAGCTCTATACCACATGACAAGGGGCTGACGTGCATCAAGCATGTCATCTTCCAAAACAGTCATTTTGAGAAAAAGAAAAATCAGCTTCTAGCAGACGCTCTGGATTTCATACTTCATCATAACTATTTCACCTTCAACGGTGCACATTTCCTCCAGGTACAGGGGGTAGCGATGGGGACAAAATGTGCCCCATCCTATGCCAACCTGTACCTGGGGAATGGGAGCGTATGCTCAGTTTATCTGACATGTACCCATATATCGATGATGTATTTATATGGTATCGCTATATCGATGATGTAATTATATGGTATCGCTATATCGATGATGTAATTTTATGGTATCGCTATATCGACGATATTCTGTTCGTGTGGGAACGGACCACCAGGCAGACTAGAGTTTTCTGCATGAACTGAATAACATATTCAATTTGACCTTTACAATGATTTATGATTAGAGTTCCATCACCTTTTCGGACGTCACAATCCACAAGGATCAAGATGGACTGTTAACTAGTTCTCTTTACCGCAAACCCACAGCCGGTAATTCCATACTGCACGCGAGTAGCTTCCATCCTAAATGGCTTGTTTCCTCTATCCCTTATAGTCAATACCTACGGGTTAGAAGAAACTGTTCTAATGACTGTTTTTAAAGAGGAAGCAGACTTATTAAAAGCTAGGCTGTTAGTGTGAGGATACTCCAACACGTGCCTAAAAAAAAAGCCTCCAAGAGAGCCTGTCAAAAAACTAGACACAAGCTGATTTATTTTTTTTATATTCTTTAATGTTATAATAATAAAAAATATCTTACAAACTCCACCACATGTATGCTTGCATCTTTCGAAATTATATGACATTTTTCATATTACCACATTTCCCCGCCCAACCCCCCTCCCCGCAACCCTATCCCGGGGCTTAAGTAACAGTCTAGTTTACATTTCTTTTCACCCATTTCGATCCTTACCCCCTTCTATTATTGGCACATTACCTCAACATATCTCCACGTCTTTTTGAACGCTTTCCAACTTTCCCATTTAACCATTCGATCTCTCCCCTCTACCCCTTCCCTGGTTTGATTTAAAAACTCTCCAAGATATATCTCTCTCTCTCTATATATATCTTATATATCTATATCTATATCTATATCTATATATATATAGATATATCTATATATATATAGATATATCTATATATATATAGATATATCTATATATATCTATATCTCTATATATATCTATATATATCTATATCTCTATATATCTATATATCTATATCTCTATATCTCTATATCTCTATATCTCTATATCTCTATATCTATATCTATATCTATATCTATATCTATATCTATATCTATATATATATATATATATATATATATATATAAATTTCGCTACATTGATCAAAATGGGAATTACAGATGCTCTGTATTGTTTAACAGAGCCCTCTACCCCATGGAACAAGCATATCCAGGGGTCTTCCGGGATTACTTTATTAGTAATTTCCATAATTGTAAGATCTCTTTCCAATATTGTTTAATTATGGTGCAGTCCCACCATAAGTGGGCCATTGTCCCGACTGCCTTACACCCCCTTCTCCAGCAATCTGCAGATTTCCCCGGAGTCCTATACCGCCTTGCTAGGCACTTGTAATTCATCTCAGCCGTCCTTATGTCTGCAGCAGAATTGTGTGTTACTTTCATGATCTTTTCAAATAGTGTATTTATTACTTCGTGACCCCAATTCATATTCCCATTTTATGATGTATGGCGGGGGACCTCCAGATCCACTCTGGCAGATATTATTTTGTAAATCCTACCTATATTGTTAATTGATTTTTCCCTCGTACATAGCCGCTCAAGTGGCCTAAGATCTTCCCCGTCTCTTATTGGGTAGGGCAGTTTCTCTACGAAGTGTCTTAACTGGAGGTATCGCCACCCATCAATCACCATTAGTTCCGTGTCCAATCTTAATTCCTGATAAGTACGGAATTTAACCTTCTTCAATAAGTCTTTTAACTTGTGCGTTATCCTTTTTTTTTTTATCCATTTCCCCCAATTGACCTTTTCCCTGGTGCAAAATAGTCATTCTCGTTTAAAAAAAATGAAGGGTGAATTATGTGCCCATTTGTTTTGTTTGTGAATCATGTCCTCTATTTTTAATGCATTACGTGTTACATGTGTGTTCTCACCCAGTGCCCTAAATTGTGGAGAGTTCCAAATTACCCTTCTTAAATGTAACTATTCATTTCATTTTCTATTTTAAAGCATCTTTTTTCATTCTCTTCCTTTGCCCATTCCGCCACTCGTGTAAGTACTACAGCTTTATAATATTTTCTAAAATCTGGGACGGCCAAGCCCCCCCCGTTTTATTTTCCCCTTTTCTAATACAACTGATGCTATTCTCGTTTTTTTATTTTGCCTTATGAACTTTCGATATGATAGCTTTTAAAGTTTTAAAATATGTATGCGGCAATAGTAGAGGTAACATTTCAAACTTAGAGGATTTTCGGTACCAAAACCAACTAAACGCCCATTTGCTAAACGCATCCAAGATCATTTATACTACTTGGATGCGGGAATACTCTACACTCCTATATGTAAGCATGTTGGCTTCACCAGTTTTGACCCCACATATATTTCCTTTACCGCATTGGAAGTCATCCCCGACCTAGAAATGGGTGGCAACGTAGACAAAAAAATTCTCCAAAGAGAGGTCAGATGGATTTTCAATCAAAAAGCTACTTATCCACCAGGCCTTAATATAGCGCTATCTTATAAACCATTTTTATGATTCACATAACACACACACCCTTTTTCCTACCCCCCCCCCCCCCTTTTTTTTTTTCTTTCAATGTTCTTACCTAGAATGCAATTTCTATAGTGGTGCAATTTTATATGTATGGCGATACCCCCGGTTCCCCCTGATGAAGACACGTGATTCCCTATGTCGAAGACGCGTAGGGGAGGGGCCAGGACGGAGCGATCAGCACAGAGCTGGAATGTGGATTTCTTATACCCCGCAGCACGCCGATTAGCGTTATTTGGACCTCTACTGTATGGTGCACATTAGCACCTGTAAAATGTGAGTACCCCAGTGTGGGGATTGGGTGTTTTTTTAATAAAGTATTTGGCGATATCACACTATATAGTCCTCCTATTTTTTTGGTACGATGTCTGTGGAGCCATAGAGAGCCTGCTTGGAGATCATCTGTTAACAATCACTGAGCCCAGGGGTGGCTCCATAGTGTGTATTGACGCAGCTGAACACTGTGTCACACGCTCTAAAGGTGAGCGCAACTACTTTGGGGGTCATCGAGGCACATCACGGCATGATCTGGGCACTTTGATTCAGCAATTGGATTTTTCCTGTGAAACACTTTATGCACCAAAGTTTTCTTTTGGAACTTTTCACTGCACATTGTTGTGTGATGTTGTGTTGGAGGATATTTCACAAATAAGGACAACCGTTGTCTCAAACATCACTTATCACTCATATGGTTATATGTATATATATTTTTTTCAATATCACCTGTCACTTATATGATCATATTGGAGTTTTGAATGTGATATGTATATGATATATTATTTATATTGCACGTTTTTATTTATTTTATTGAATATCACCGATCAATAATTGTTTGTTGTATTTATTTATATATGCAAAGTTGATTTCAGTTCCTTATCATTTGCACATTGCACTTTGGATTTATTGTATATGGCACCTTGTTGCACTTCTTTGATATATTGATTTATATATGCAGAGTTGATTTCAGATCTGCAGCATTTGCACATTGCGCTTTTGATTTAGTGTATATGGTACCACTAGGGTGAACGGTCATAATGATACACACCTAAGCGCAGCGCAATTTTTCTATTTATCTATCAGGGACAGCCTTAGTACCAGTGAATTCAAGAGGGAAGTCAGAAAAGACCCATGAAAATACAAAAGGTACTTTTATGTGCAGATCCTGCAATTATTGCAAATATATGTCGACCCAGAGAAATCCGATTCTTCCTAATGGCCAAATATTTCGTCCCAGGCACTTTGACAATTGTAGAATGATCGGAGTTGTCTATATGTTATGCTGCGACTGCGGCTGTTTCTGGCAAGACAAAACTCGAATTCTGGAGACGCGTATACAGACACATAAGAAGCATGCAAATCAACAATCCTGATTTGCCTCTGGGTAGACGCACTAGAACTGTACATGGAGGCAAATTTCCTAAAATCAAGTTTTTAATATTCCACCCCCCAGCTCCAGGGGAGGAGCTTGGAACAAGCTCCTTTTCCAAATGGAGCTGCGATGGATACATGATCTCAAAGCGCCAACCTCGCCAGGCCTCAATGACGCTATTTACTTTAAGCCCTTTCTTTAGGGTTTCTCCTCCGGGGGAATGGAGAAATAAGCTTGAACATGATGTTTTAAATCTTTGTGGTCCGCCATATCCGCAGTATTGGTTATATTGGTTTGTCTTATGCTAGTCTATCTGGGCTAAATTATATATGATCAATGAGGATTTTTGAATATCAATATAATTGCGACACTGTTTTACATACATTCATTGTTCATTCCGGTATACACCTATATATAAAAATAACCTTTCCTCTCATGTGTTTTGTTTGCCAATTTAATGTATATCTGTTCCAATGCCTGTCTTTCATTATCATCAAATTGTTCCTGTGTCTCCCTAACCTTCTGCAAAGTACTTTATATGTAGTTCTGCTATCTACCACTTGAGGGCTCCTCTGCTTCCCTCCTTTAATTCCATATTATATTGTGGTTAATTTCTACTCTAACTGATCAAACTTATTACTATTCTCTGATTTAGGCCTGCCTCCCCTCTGTTGATTGACGCCAGGACGCCTGGCACACTTAGCCGCCCGGATTACACCATGGCGACTTTTTATGGAGACCAGAGATGCATTCCCGGCGCGTCCGGCCTCCATCTTACTACTCCAGCAGACATGCGCAGTCCGCTGGAGTGTTTTTTTGTGTGGTGGGCCGCGTGCGCATGACGTCATCCCATCGCGCTAACAGCGGCACATGCGCGGTCGGGGTGGGGACGTGCGCGCGTCACTCAGGAAGGCAATGCGGGCGCACTTTAGGTCCATTGGTTCTCCCCCCCCTCCTCCCGGAAACAACTGAAGCAATTTTGGCGTGTTCTGGGATTGGAGGGGGAACTATATTTAAGACGCCATTGGAGATATGCCCGACGTCCACCTTTTTGGTTTGGATGTCAGGACATACCTCCATGTGGACATCACATATATGCAAGATATGATAAAGAAAAGGATCTCTCACTAATTTCCTGGGGTTTGATCTTTTGTTTTTGGTTTTATCTACTTTCGGACGTATGACTCACTGATTGAGGAGTTTTACCATTAAAAGTCCCAGTTTATCTTTCTGGATGTATTCATTGCTGTTTGTGGGATGTGGTATGACCTAGAATTCCCCCCACAGATCCCCATATTTGTTTAATTTATTAAACATGGATGGTAAAGTAGTAGATGAATGTTGTAAATATAATTAGAATGCTTAAAGCAACACCACCCTGAGATGGACTTAGATCATCTAGTAGAAAAGACAAACTACCATGCCTTGTTACAGCAACAAGAAGAGCAGAGCATTCTATCCTATACAAGCCATCAGAATGCAGGTCTCTTGAACCCCTTGGGAAAGAGAGCCCTGACTGATGGGGGCATAACCAGGGCAGAGTATGGTGACTATGGGGTCACTGCGGATTGGTGGGGGGACAGGATGGGGTTGGGCCTGAGCTCACTAGGGTGATGCCCCAGGGGATTCTGGGCCTTTTCGTGAAGAAGTTTGGTAACAGCTGGACCTGACCCTGTCCCTCCAACCATGGACACCGAGCTTCTTCTGGCCAGGGTCCGTGAGCTGGCTCTCCAGGGTCAGGCTGAATGGCTTTTTGCCCTCCTGTCCCCTGAGGCGCCTTCTTCTGCCCACCCTTCTGATCCCCCTCAGGACACCCCTCATAGGGCCAGAAGACGGGCTCACCCGCCTTCCCGCCTGAGTCCTAGTCCCTCTAGGGCCCCGTACTGCGCCCCCCCTCCTTCTCCCTCCGCTCCCCCTTTGGCTCCTGGTGTCTGTGCTTCCCCGGCGGGGAAGCGTGCCGCCTCTTCCCGCTCTCGTCGGCCTCCCGCTCATCGGCGGTCACCCCCGCACAGCAAGGCCGCGACTTGGGCCTCCTTGCGCTGCCCCAGTTTGCGCAGTCCCCGAGCCGGTACCCGCTCCCCTGCCTGTGTTGCGGAGCATGGCCGGCCTGGAGCCATAGCGCTTCCCGGCTGCTCCCTGCCTGACGTGCCGGGGATCGTACCTGTGCCCACCCCCACGGATAGCAGGGGGTTCCGGTCGATCGGTCCCTGCATTCCTCCGCCCGGAGATCTTCCGGAGGACGGGGCGTAGAGGACGGCTTTGTTCGCCCGGCCCTGCTGCTTCCTCCGCCGCCGTCAGTCCTGGCCCCCCTGGATGGAGGTTCCGCCGAGGATTCGGAGCCGGATCGGCTCCCCCTAGTGGACAATACGCTCCCTGCACCAAGCTGGGTGGGAGCTTTGAATCTGTCAACACAGCTGTGTGATAATAGAGATGTTAGGCAGCACATAACAGCCCCCTGCAGAGCGGGTGGTCGCAGTGCGTTGGGTAGAGTTGCCACTGACGGCAGCTCAGTGCGAAACCCCCCTGCGCCCGCCTGGGTGGGGGCACCGGACATCAGGCCGCCCCGTGCGCAGGATCTATTGTCAGGAACTCCCCATGCACAGCACGGGTGGGTGACCGGTTCCCCCCCCCTCAGCTTTTCCAGTTGCGGGGTCCAGGATAGGGTATGGCACCTCTGCGCCCGGCAGGGCGAGCGATGTGCTTTTGACCCCTCCTCCTCCGTGCCCACCGGAATCCTCCCGCGCGCCTTTGACCTCCATCCCATCGTTGGGGCAGATGCTCCCCTACGGGCCTGTCCAGGCCGGCGGTCCAGATGGGATGCCTGTCGCGGTTACCCGGCCTCGTCCCCCCGCGCCCGACAGGGCGGGAGATCTCAGCTCCAGACCCGGGCTGGCGGCAGCACCCGCCCCGGGTCAGCCAGAAGGAGCCGGTAGGTGTTCCTGCCGTTGCTCAGCCTCCTACGGCCTTGGCCAGTTGGACTCTTCCGGGTCTTTGTTTGGCCCAGCAGAACGCGGCCTCGCGGGTCTTCAGAGTGCTGGCTGCCTCCGTCTACAGCCTTTCAGAGTAGTTCCAGAATCGGATTCCCCGCCGGGCCCGGCGGCTGGTCGTCCATCATCGGTTCAGCGAATAAGTGAGTATGACTGCGAGTTAATTTGGGGTAGGTCAGCTGACGCTTCCGTATCGGGCCCGGAGGACCGCATAGCGTCGGTCGTAAAGTCGGTTCTTTCCAGTATGGGAGTTTCGGGCTCGTCGCCCAGCTCCACCTCCGCTTACGGGGGTGCTTTGTGGGCGGTGGCGCCTACTGGCACCCACCTGACGGAAGAAACGAAAGAAAAGATATGGCAACGCGAATTAGTCGATCTTCTCGCCCTCGTCCCACCGGATAGGGAGACTATTGACAAATCCCGTCGGATTGACGTATCGGCTCAGGGTGACAAACCAAAACAGCTTCCTAGGACTTTTGGGAACTGGCTGCAAGGGTTTTGCGCCTACGCGGGAGTGCTCAGTGAGCGGTTCCCGGAGTTGGCAACTTCGTTGTTTTGCTATTTAGATCTTATCTGGGGTGCATACAAGGTTTATGGGGGTCAGTGTTGGTTCCATTATGACACCAAATTTCGCCAAAAAATGGCGGCACGACGGGAGTCGGCCGCTCCAAAAAAGGGTATTTGCTGGTTGTTCAACGAAAGCCACTGTAAGTGGTACTCCACCTGTCGTTTCAGGCATGAGTGCTCCAGTTGTGGGGGGGCGCACCCCGTCAGCCAGTGTTTCCGGAAAGGCAAGCAACCGCTTCCCAGGACCGGAGCCAAGACTGACCTTCCTAAACCGGAGGACACCGGTGAACGTCTTAGAGATGCTTCCCTGGCTTGACCGGTACCCCCTTCATAGAGAGGCCCTGATTCTGCATGACGGCTTGGACCGTGGTTTCTGGATCCCCTTTTCCCCGTCAGACGCCCCGACCATGTCTCCACATTTAAAATCAGCGGTGGAATTTGAGTCTGTCGTGGCCGAGAAGCTTAAGAAGGAATTGGATCTGGGGCAAAATGGCAGACCCCTTTGACCTCCCCCCTTTACACAACCTGAGGGTATCTCCCCTCGGTGTGGTCCCTAAAAAGGCGGAGGGAAAATCCAGCCTGATTCATCATCTATCCTACCCTTCTGGCTCCTCGGTGAATGACGGCATAGACAGGGAGGAATCCAGAGTACACTAGGGCGCTTCAGCTGGTTAGGACAGCAGGGCAGTCTGCCCTTCTGGCAAAGGCGGACATCAAGTCCGCGTTCCGCCTACTCCCGATCCACCTGGACTGTTTCCATCTCCTGGGTTGCTATTTCCAAGGCAGCTATTTTTTCGACATGTGCCTTCCTATGGGTTGTGCCATCTCGTGTTATTTCTTTGAACTATTTAGCAGCTTCCTTGAGTGGGTGGTCACCCAGGAGGCTGGTATTCTGTCCCTGTTGCATTGTCTCAATGATTTCCTCTTCGTGGGTCCAGCGGGCAGTGTAAACGCCTACTCTCTGTTTTTCAGGATATATGCCGGTTTTTCGCCGTTCCACTGTCCGCTGACAAGACTGAGGGCCCCGTCACGGTGCTGTCATTTCTAGGTATAGAGATAGACACAGTGGCTTTGCTTTTTTTGGTTGCCTAGTGACAAGCTGACCAGGCTGCTCTCATTGGTTCGCTTGGCTAAAGGGGCGAAAAAATTACAGTTGAACCAGCTACAATTGTTGCTGGGTCACCTGGTTTTCGCCTGTAGGGTCATTCGAATGGGGAGAGCCTTCTGTAGGCGCCTGTTGTGGGCCACAAAGGGCGTGACGCCCCCCCCACCACTATGTCAGGATCACCAAGCCCATGTGTGACGACTTGAGGATGTGGCTGTCCTTCTTGCAGACTTACAATGGGCAGTCGTGCTGGTTGCATGAGGAAGTGCCGAACCCACAGCTGAAGTTATATACCAATGCTGCAGACTCCTGTGGGTTTGGCGCTTTCTTTCAAGGGGAATGGGCTGCTGAATGCTGGCCGGCCTCATGGGCCCGAATGAAAACAGAAGATGGTTTGGCCAATGCAAATGCTGACTATGAGATTACTGAGGGGACTTTAGTTTTCAAAAGCCTGGAGACACAAAATTAGTTTTAAGTTGACATTATAGATGATGATGTCTGAGGAAGATGAACAATTCTTTGTGAGACTCAGCAACATAAGAAAAGCTGAAGTCCGGATAACAGTGGAGCCCAAGAGTTTGAGGTGTGCAAAATCTGTATATTTAAATATGGGATTGGACTTTATTATACTTCAAAAGTAGATTTTACTGACACCAAATGTAGATCCAAGGTCATCCCTGACACCAAATGTAGATCCAAGGTCATCCCTGACACCAAATGTAGATCCAAGGTCATCCCTGACACCAAATGTAGATCCAAGGTCATCCCTGACACCAAATGTAGATCCAAGGTCATCCCTGACACCAAATGTAGATCCAAGGTCATCCCTGACACCAAATGTAGATCCAAGGTCATCCCTGACACCAAATGTAGATCCAAGGTCATCCCTGACACCAAATGTAGATCCAAGGTCATCCCTGACACCAAATGTAGATCCAAGGTCATCCCTTTGACACCATACGTAGATTGTAGACCATCCTTCTGACATCACACGTAGGTCGAAAGTCATTTCTCTGATATAACAAGTATTATTGGCCTGGAGGATACCCTCCCAATCCAAAACAGACCTGGGGTCTGTTATTGTTTTTGTGGTGGAACCCATGCTAATGTTTAGTTTTAATATTGACGTTGGGTTCCCCTTACAGACTGTTCAGTGGCTTTTTGGCTCAAAAATAAACTCCCTCAATACAATACTGTTACACTTTGCCATTGAGTCGTGAAATGTCTAATTATACAGAGTGAGAGAGAGAGAGAGAAAAATAGCTGTGTAGATAGTTGTATGTGTATCCCCCGAAAAGTTTAAAATGTATTTCCTTTCAGGCAAATGTACAAAAGGTTGTGTAGGAATGTTTTTATTTTTGCTAACACAATCTTTTCTAATGTAATTTTTTTTAAAAATGGCTCTGTCTCCACAGATCCTACGCCTCCGCAAATACGACTCTGGCTTGTCACATTTTAGCAAGTAGACAATTGTGCATCAAATACAGACTCGGCTGCGTCAGAAATTTCGGGACCACGTCTCCGTCCTCCAGATCCAGCGGTCTTGGAGAGATGTAAAGCGCAGAAAGACCAAGGTGCTGAGGCAGGCGGCGGCTCCAATCTCTGGTAAGTCGATATGTAGAAACTATTTGCTGCAATATGCATGTGTGTGTGTTACCGGCCTTTCTAATTTGTCCTTAAATTCTATTCTCTTTCTCTATTTGTTCTAGACCAGGGGTCTTCAAACTGCGGCCCTCCAGGTGTTCAGGAACTACAATTCCCATCATGCCTAGTCATGTCTGTGAATGTCAGAGTTTTACAATGCCTCATGGGATGTGTAGTTCTGCAATAGCTGGAGGGCCGTAGTTTGAGGATCCCTGTTCTAGACACAGCTGATGGATGGGGCGGAGGAGGGAGGGGGGAGGAGGAGGAGGAGGACTGCACCTCTCCAGTTTGTGGCCCCCGGGATGGAGCCACTTCAGCGGTTGAGGGAAGTAAATGGTAATCAGAAGTTTGGGAATGTTTTGCTATCTACATTTTGCTTTCTTTGGTAGAGGCAGCCTACATGGTGACCAGGTTAACTAAGCACTGGAGAGACATAAGAAAAATTCTGCTTCAGTCTGTTCACAGATACAAAGGATATGCAGACTGTCGCAGAAGACCTGCACCCCATTATTGTCTCAATCAACTTGTATGGTTATCCACTAAGAACATCAAATTGCCCTCTCACAAATTAGGTCCTAAATATATAGGACCCTTTCGCATTCTTTGTCAAGTCAACCCAGTGGCCTATAAACTTTCTTTGCCCCACATGTTCGGATTCCCAATACGTTTCATGTATTATTGCTAAAGCCTTTTTACAAGAATAGGTTTTCTACCCTCTAGACGTCCTTCCCCGGTCTCGGTTGGCGACCATCAAGAATACAAAATTAGTAAAATTATGGATCCTCAACGTAATGGTAGACAATTACAGAATCTGGTGGACTGGAAAGGCTACTCTATATTGCTGAAAGGACTTGGGTACCAACTTGTAATGTTCATGCCCCACAGCTGGTCAGGTTGTTGCACGTTAAGCAACCATCCAAGCCCAAATAACCCAAGGGCATCTTTGTTTGGGGGGGTACTGTCAAACCTTGACCAGGAATCGATCCTGGGACCTGGTGTTCTTGGGTCGGTTCCCCACTGCCTGAGCCACTAGGGAACTTCCATCTGTGTAGAGCCCTTGTTATTCCCTGCTCCTTGATTGTGGACCCTGGCTCCACCCAGTGACCAGCTGTAGGCAGTCACCTGAACCAGTGACTTATAAAACATTGCCTCCCCTTCCTGTCTTTGCCCTAGTATAGGTCCTGTTTTCTGGTAATTGGCGTTTAACATTTTGTATTTCTTGTTGCTGACTTCTGCCTGTTTCTGACTATGCTTCTTGGACTATTCCATTGGATTTTGCGAATCGTTGTTGCTGACTCTGCATGTTCTCGACCTTGCCTTTTGGACCACTCCTTTGGATTTACGCTGATCGTGGCTGCTGACTCTGCCTGTTCCCAATGCCTTTAACTGGTATGCCCCGTGGATTGCTGCCTTGGTTTGCTGACTTCACTCTACTAACTGTGAGTTGCTTGTTTGGTGTTCCTTGATATAGCCTGTTTGCACCTTCTATTGTGGTCCCTTGATACTGGCTGCAGGATCTCAACTGTCCCTCCACCTGATACTGGGATAACAAGACTACTGGTAAGGAAACCGGAGTGACGGTTGGAATCTCCTGGCAGACCTGACAGTCCCGAGGGACGAATCGGTCGAGTAGTATTGGTGACCATTCAGTAGTCCATCTTTTAAATGTCTATATGTCAATCTGCCTGCTACTCTTCAAGATCTGAGACATCGCATTGTTGAAGCTGTAAATTCAATAACTAGCGACCAGTTTATTCGTGAGCGGCAAGAAACGGTCTACTCTGAACCTTCCTCTATCCAGTGATGTGTGGAATGTGCTTTAATCAATCTCTTAGTTTGTTTGAAATAAAAAGATGACATCTGCTCCATCTTTTTGAATAATCGTGTACACTGGAGGAAGAATGTGATATTGTTCTCAACGCTTTGGCCTTTGGAGAGCTAACAAATAGTGATGAAGAAATTGAATTTGTTCCACTAAGCACCTCTCCCAAAGATTCAGAAAAACCCCTTCTATGGTTAATTCCAAGTCCTGTTGAAATTGAAGAAAATGCAGTGACTATTCACCATGCCAACTGTCTGACAGACATCACTGCTTTTAGCAATCCTGAAATTCTAAGGAAAAAAACGCACATACAAAACGTCTGTTTCCAGATGGCTCAGAAGAACTTGGATGTGAGTTGGGTGACTTGAGATGTACAGAGGTGTGTCATTTTAAATTACTTAATGAGTAGCGTACTTTAGAGAAGAGTTTTAAAGTCCTATTCATAAGGCACAAATACACATACGAGACATGGAAGGCAATTGCCAGAATTTTCCTCAAAGGTTATAATGATTGTGGGTACCTTCTTATTAAACTTGCTCTTCCATTCATGCAGGAAGTCGCATTTGGAAGCATTACGATGTTATTGAAAGTTTGAGTATGTCAGCTGTTCAGAAAAAGAAATCCTCACCACAGCTCTCGATATGTTTCCAGTAGCTGATGAAGCAGAACTTCTCAATGTTCTTGATAATTATTGATGTCGATGTAAAATAACACCAACCAATTACAGAAACTACACTGATATCCCACACAAAGAATGAATCCAATTCACCAAATAATTGTTGACACAAGAAAGAAAGTTCATTGTTTTTGAAAGTTGTTTTGATGATTTGCAGATGCAACTATAAAAGGGAAAAACTAAATAATATTAAAAATATCAGGTGGGTGTTGTCATTGTCACTGGCTACTGTACCCAAAAAACACAAGTTGCCTTCAATGGCAGGATGTTTGCAAGGGATCTTACTCTTTCTGTAGCAAACCCCTATAGTAAATTAAATAATGCAAAAAATTCCATATATTTTTCAACAGTTTTGCTCGGCTTAAATCTCAAGAACCATCTATTACAAAACCCAAACATGAGTATCTCTCCAAATATCGATCATCACTGGATTCAGGAAGGTGAAGAAGTGATAAAACAGATTGGTTGAGGTACAGTTACAGTGGTTGGGGACGGACAGTTTGATTGGTCTAGATTCAATGCCAAGTATTGCACATATACTTTTCTGGATGTGGACATAGAAAAAATAATGGACTTTCAAGTGGAGCAAATTAACCAGGCATATCAAAACGACATCTAGACCTGTTAAGCAGGGGACTATCTTTTTCGCCCACAGAGAGCCTATTTTAAGGTGCTTTAGTCAGATAAATCAAAGAAAAGGGATCAGGCATCCAAAATGATTGCCAATGAAGCTGTAGCTCTTCATCAACTCGTGTCACTGCTGGAAGAGGGAGTAATGTCCTCCAGCGATGATGAAGAGACTTCTGGCAGTTCTAACTGGAGAAGGAATGCTGGTTTGAAAATTTGTTCAACCAGTAAGTATGCCCCAGTTTAGAAAAAACAAGTGACTTGGGATTTTCCTGGACTTAGTTCAGGAAGATCTCGAGAAACTTTATTGGAAAACACCACTGACAATCTGTCTATTGATGAGCGCAGGGCTTTAAAGGAATTACAGAATGCTAATGACGTTGTCATTAAGCAAAGCGATAAAGCGGATAGACATGAAGGGGAGGTACGCCGTTTATTAGCCGACAATTCCACATACAATAGACTTGGTAAAATCATCAATAGCAGATTGAGATTGGCTTTTGAGGTAGATCTCACATTTAAAAAAGAGCTGGATTATCTAAGGGTTGAGGATTTTAACCTGCCTACCTTTTATATAATCCCCAAAATCCACAAACATAGGGAGAATCCCGCGGGAAGACCGATCGTATCCGCGATTAGGGGACCCCTTGAGAGAGTCGGGAAATACATTGACTCTCTCATTAAAGATCTGGTTGAGTCTTTACCGTCATATGTGCGGGACACGGGTGACATCCTCAGCAAGATCTTGGATCAGGTCTTCCCGGGTGACGTTCTCCTTGTTGGGATTGACGTGGAGGCTCTATATATGTCGATCATGAATGGGGTATCCTTGCGGTACATCGTTTTTTGGATCAGAGAATTCCCAATATGGGAGCACAGAACAAACTCATTGATGAACTTTTAGAAATGGCATTTAAAAACTTCTTCTTCCGATTTGCGGGCAACAATTACCAGCAGCTGCGTGGAACATCCATGGGAGCCCCCTGGGCACCTGCTTATGCCTGCCTCCAACTTGGATGGTGGGAGGAAGAGGTTGTTTTTACGTCGATGTACTCTACCTTGGCCATGCCTGGCTAAGGTACATCGACGATGTTTTGATGGTCTGGTCTGGTACCCACCCGGAATTGGTAGAATTCATGGAGGAATTGGGAAAAACACTCAAAACATACGCCTTCTGTATGTAGCCGATCCCCATGAAATTTATTTTCTGGATCTTTCTATCAGGGTGGATGATGGGAGGTTGACAACTAGAACATTCAGGAAACAAGCTGCAGCCAACACCCTTTTACAAGCGAATACACCCTTGGTCATTAATATGCGGGATCCCGGTGGGACAGTTCCTCAGGATTAGGAGGAACTGTTCCACTGAGGACTACCATCGTGAATCCGAATGTTTGTATAGTAGATTCAAAGAACATGGTTATTCACACCGCACATTAAGGACAAAAAAAATTGTGGAAAAAAAGATGAGATCTGACTTACTTGTGTCCCGTGATAGAATTAAAACTGACACTGATGGACCGGTACGATTCATCACATCATTTGGAACACAGTGGCAGCAGGTCAGATCTATTCTCTCGGACCATTGGCACATTCTAACTCGTTCTGATGACCTGGGAGAAATAGTAGGTGATAGACCACTCATGGTGGCCAAGAGGGCCAGAAATTTGAATGACATTCTTGTCCAGTGAGTTTGCATGTCCCATTAACAAAAATTGTCTCACTGACATGCCTAAGGTAAAAGGCATGTTTCCTTGTGGCCATTGTGGAACTTGTAAATCTGTTGACCGCTCTAAGACATTTAGGGACTCAGAATCAAAACAGGAATATGAAAATAGGTCCTTTATTAATTGTGCTACATCTAAGGTCCTATATATCCTGGAATGTTCTTGCAGGATGCTCTATGTTGGCAAAACAAAACGCCAGCTCCATGTGCGTTTTGCAGAGCATCTCAAAAGTATTAGACTCAAAGAAGATACCCCTCTAGCCCAGCATTTTGTATTACTCCATCAGGATAAAACCCATGGTCTGAGAGTCAAGGGATTTTTTTCCCTCAATCTCTCTGCTAGAAGGGGAGACTTTGACACAGTGCTTCTCAGAAAGGAAAAATTCTGGATCTTCAGGCCCAAATCTCTTTAACCGTTAAGCTTAAACAATGAGTTGAGCATGAAGATCTTCCTTGAACCTTAAACTTGGTAAGCCGACTTGACCTTTCCTTCCCCCTCCCACACCACCCAATTTTGGCGAGCGTGATTGGGGAAAAGGCGCCGGAAAATTGCTCACCGCTTTTTTGTTACCTTGTTTCTATTGGGGAAGCACAAAGTGTACGGGGGGACTGCTTGGCTGCGCTATGATGAGCAGTTCCAGCAGAGCAAGGCGGTCCGTCTTTTGTTACAGTGGGATCATAAGGACATTAGTCTTTGGATGAAGCTAATGTCCTCTCTGAGAAGTTTGTTGCCTCCCTTTCAGGGTGGGGCTGGGGGTTCGGGCTTGGCCAGACAACCGGCCGGTGGTCGCATGGGTGTCTGCTGGCAATTTAACGCAGGCACATGTAAATTCGGAGCCAAGTGTCGATTCAGGCATGAGTGTTCCACATGTGGGGGTTCGCATTTGCAGTCCCGGTGCTTCAAACAGGGACGGGGAAAAGGTGGGGAGGTTGTAAAAAGGTAAGACACCGGTGATGGTAAAAAAGATGGTCCCCTTTCTAAAGGCGATATCCTGATTGGAATACGGCTCAGCTATTGGAATTGGGGTTTACGGAGGGGTTCAAATTGAATAGTCGACTCCTTGTGGTTCCGCCTGTGGCGGATAATTTAAAGGTCGGCAAAACAGCACGCCGACGTTGTTACGGAAAAATTGTTGAAAGAAGTTGCGGTGGGTCGTATGGCTGGCCCGTTTGAGTTGCCACCAGTACCTGATTTGGTAATATCCACTTTGGGTGTGGTTCCTAAGAAGGTGCCGAACAAGTTTCGGCTCATTCACCATTTGTCCCACCCGCGGGGGGGTGCGGTTAATGATTCTATTGACCCGGGTCTCTGCACTGTGTCTTATATGTCTTTTGATACGGCGGTCGCATGGGTGCAGCATTTGGGAAAAGGGGCCTTGTTGGCAAAAACGGATATAGAGGCTGCTTTTCGCCTCTTGCCAGTTCATCCTACGTGCTGCCGTTTGTTGGGATGTCGGTGGCAAGGAGAATACTTTGTTGATAGATGTTTACCCATGGGGTGTGCTATCTCCTGTTCCTTGTTCGAACAGTTTAGTTATTTTTTAGCATGGGCGGTGGGGGACGTGTCAGGCCTGTCATCTGTCATCCATTATTTGGATGATTTTTTGTGTATAGGGCCTGCGGAGAGTATGGTTTGTGCGTCTCTGTTGGCTACGATTCAGCAACTGTTTGCTAATTTTGGAGTGCCCCTGGCCGATGATAAGACGGAGGGTCCGGCTACTGAGTTGTGTTTTTTTGGGGATCCTTATTGATACCCTGGCTATGGAGTGCCGTTTGCCCTTGGAAAAATTGGAGTGGTTAAGGCAGGAGGTGGCTGAGGCTTTACAGGTAAGGAAGATTCAGCTTTTCGCATTGCAATCGCTGCTGGGCAAGCTGAATTTTGCCTGCCGCATCATGCCCATAGGGCGTGTTTTCCGCAGGTGTTTGGTGGCGGCCACGGCCGGTGTCCGGGCTCCGCATCATTTTATCAGACTAGGGCTTGATCACAAGGAGGATTTGAAGGTTTGGGACTCTTTCTTGGCGACCTATAATGGCCGATCGCTGTGGTCATTTCAAACTATGATATTGAGTTATTCACGGACGCGGCTGGTTCAGGCGGTTTTGAGGTCTTTTTTCAAGGTAGGTGGAGTGCAGGGGAGTGGCCAGAGTCTTGGAAGGAGGAGGGCTTAGTACGCAATTTAGCGGCTTTGGAGCTATTCCCCATAGTGCTTGCAGTGGAGCTATGGGGGGAAGAATTTCGGAATCGCCGCGTGCGTTTTCATTGCGATAATTTGGGGGTGATACAGGCTATCAATAATAATACTGCGTCTTCGCCACCTGTTGTGCTTTTACTACGACATTTGGTTTTGCTTTATGTATTAACTGGTTTGTGACTGCTGGTCATGTCCTGGGAATTGATAATTCTGTGGCTGATGCGTTGTCTCGTTTCCAGTGGGACAGATTTCATCAATTGGCGCCAGAAGCGGATGTGCATGGGAGTCCTTGCCCCAAAAGCTTATGGAGCATTGTGTTGCCACGGCCCAAATGTTGATATGTAGATCGGTTTCTGCAGCTACTTGGCAAGCGTACAGTAAGGTTTGGCTGGAATGGGATGCTTTGGTGCGGGAAGTTGGTGATTGTGTTCATGATGAAGGTAGGGTGCATTTGCTGCTTTACTTTATAGGACGGAACTTTGAGAGGGGGGTATCGGCTTCATATATGTCATGTAAGTTGGCTGGGTTGGCCTTTATGTTCCAGGTGGAGGGTCAACGGGACGCTACTAAGGCTTTTATGGTTCGGCATGCTATGCGTGGATACCGCACTGGTCGATCGGCAGCCGATACAAGACGCCCAGTTTCTTTTATGGTTTTGGGGGACGTGGTTGAACAGTTGAAAAATGTTTGTGTGTCTCGGTTTGAGTGGGTTTTGTTTCGGGCCGTGTTTGTATTAGCCTTTTTCGGGGCTTTTCGGGTGGGCGAGATGGTGAGCAGGAATGAAAAAGAGGTCGGTGGTTTAGATGTTCAAGATGTGTGGGTGCACGGGGATGCTCTGGGGGTGTTCCTAAGGAAGTATAAGACTGATCAATTGGGAAAGGGGGCTTGGGTGGAGTTGAGGTCGGTCCCAGGTTCTCCTATGTGTCTGGTGGCGGCTGTGGGGGAATTTTGTAGACTTGGGCCTGCAGGCAGGGGGATTTTCTTCCGCCATGAGGACGGTACAGCTGTGTTCCGTTTTCAATTTCAAGCTGTGCTTAGACAATGTTTGGGGGCGGCGGGTCTGAAGGCGGAAGATTATTCTTCTCATTCGTTCCGCATCGGTGTGGCCACCGAAGCAGTTCGGTGGGGTTTGGATGAAAAGGTGGTACAGCGTATTGGGCATTGGGAATCGGCAAGGTTTAAATTATATGTTCGCCCAAATTTGTAGTAAGCATAACTTTAAAAAAAGAAAGTTAAATGTCAGGAACGGGGGGGTAAAAAAAAAAAGGGATTAAAGTGGGGCCCCTCTCTCTCTTTACATCTTTTAGTGTATGTTGGGCGCTAAAGTGGAAAATTTGTTATGCACTGGGGTGATAGGGTGATATGCTTTATTTGCTCTATCCCTCCCTTTTTCTACTTCTTCTCTTTCAGATTCAGCAACCTGCCTGGTGTGGATACTAGGACACTCATATGTGTATTGGGGTGCCAGGAGGGCGGATGTCAGGAAGGATGGCAGGTTGTTGGGTTTGTCAGGGGAGGAAGGGATAGTGCGCTGGATTGGATTCCCGGGCATGCTGTGGTCCAGGGTGGTTCCTGAAATGCAAAGGTTCGCTCGATTGGACCGTCCCCCTGATGTGGTTTTGCTGCATGTGGGGGGCAATGACCTGGGTTTGTGGTGCGCGAGGGAATTGATCAGACATTAAATTTGATTTGCTGCGGCTGCAATCATTTATCCCTGACACTATTTTTATCTGGTCTGATATTGTGGCCAGAATGGCGTGGCGTTTGGCTCGCTCTGTAGCAGGTTTGAACAGAGCCCGGATAAAAGTCAACAAAGCGGTGGCCAAGTTTTTTGTACGGAACGGGGGTTTGGCGGTTCGGCACAGGGAATTGGAGGATGAGACGTGGCGTTTTTTGCGCTCCGACGTGTGTGCACCTGAATGCTATTGGAATTGACCTGTGGCAGCTGGGTTTACAGGATGGTGTTTAACGGGCATTTAGGGTGTGGAGGGCAACACACGTAAGGTTATCACGTGTGTGTGCTGTGGCGGTAGGTCTATGGGGTCTTTGAAGGCGGTGCTGAAAATAATGGAGGTTTGGGAGGGGGTTGGGCCCATACGGAGGTATGGGCGACCTTTCCCTCAAAATAGTAACAATGGTTGTAATAGGTTGTATCTGGAAGGAAATAATTGGTTGTCCGTGAGCTTGCGTAATACACGGCGTGGGGCCTTGCATAGGTGTACCGATACAACTAGTTGGTTGGATTTTTTCTATTTGGCCTTCAAAAGACCTCTGGATCAGAAAAGTTTATAAAGATGTGTATTTGGGTTAACGTTATTAAAATGTATTTATATGCATTAAGTTATATGTTAAAAGAATGTTGGTAATTTGTTATTTCGATGTAATAAAAGGCTGCTCCAAAAAAGGTGTTGTGTCGTCTGGTCATTTGGTAGGAAAGGGTGGTAAGTAATGTTGGGTTATTTATGGGAGCCTCACAATATGGCACATCCCGTAGTCATGCTCTGTATACATTGCTACCGTTTGGTAGACGGTACAGAAGTATTGGCTCTCGTACCACCAGGTTGCGGAATAACTTCTTATCTCGATCAGTGGCTTTGGAACGTTAGAGGTCTTGTGGAATAAATGTATTGATTGGGTCTCACGATATCTATTTATTACGGTATGTATGCTGTTTTTCGTTAAGTGTTTTTATGTTGGGCGTAGATTTTTTTTCTTTTTTTATAAATGTGAGGGAGCTACAACTCTTTCATTTCATAATTGTTATTGAAAAATGACAATAAACGTTCTGATTCTGATACAATGTTTGCTAGGAAGGATAGATAGCCTGAGCATGTTGTAGCCATATTCTGTGATGCTTTGTATGCCTTGAATTTTTTTTTTTTTTTGTGAATTGTTTATGCAGCATTTTTGTTTAGTAAAGGGGAGGACCTCCCAGATATTACACCCCTCCTCATACGCAAAGAGGAAGCAATAGCCATTACAACATGAAAGGACATAGAGGAAGGCCTAGGGGCAACCAATATGAGTCCAGGCCTTTTTATGAACAGGGCAATGGGACACATGTGGATTCCCCTAGGAGGTATAACCATCAGAGCTTACCATCCACTCATGATCCCCATTATTATAACCGGACTCTCGTCAACATACAAAATAGATTTGCTCCCCTCTATGAGAACCATGATGAGTACCATAATGAATATGCGGGAAACTATCATGATCAGGACCAATATGGTCACGATCCTTCAAGGAAGGGTTTTCAACAGGTCAGACAAGGTCCACCAAGGCCTATAGATCCAAGAGAGGGTCCAGAGGGGGGGAGGAGAATCCAAAGGAAAAAGAAAGAGTATAACTGGTCAGGGAGTATTCAATTTGAGCACTAAACAGTTAACCAAGGATGAGTTGGCCATCCCTAATAAAGGCCTCAAGTTTGCTCCACCCAAAGCACTAGACAAATTTAACACGTTTATTGATATACATAAAATTAATTAGAAAGATCAACATTCAACGTTATCTTGTCTCCAACACAGCCCCCCCTATGGAAAGGGCTGTAACCTCAGGGATGTACATTCAGGTTTGGCGAACCCTTCCCTGTTCAAACCCCCTGTACCCACTGCTCCTGCGGTCACTATTTTTAAAGATTTAATCTTTAAGGACCTGGCCAACTTACCCATCAAAAAACAATTTAATCAATCGATGAATACAAAAGGTTTTAAGTTATTATGTGATCGTAAAGATCTTATTGTCCGCCCCGCGGACAAGGGAGGGGGAATTGTTATAATGAATAAATCTGATTATATTACAGAAATGTACAAGATCCTAAGTGATCAGGATACATACTGTATACAGAATTACCTGTGAATCCTACTAACCGTTATAAAAAAGATTTAGTCTCACTAGTCAAAAGGGGATATGACAGACAGATACTGAATAAAAAGGAGAAGGTATACTTGATACCCACGGCACCCAGGATTCCCATAATCTACCAAAAATCCATAAGGACCCGCTGCATTCACCAGGTAGGCCCATTGAAAGCGGGATCAACTCAATAACTTCCCATATCGGTCGATATGTTGATTCTTACTTACAGCCATTAGTTATGAAAACAAGGTCACATTTAAAAGACACCACAGATACTATCAGACGACTGGAGGGTGTCCAAATAAAGGGAGACTATCTGTTGGCCACGGCAGACGTGGCATCACTCTACACGTGTATTCCACATGACTTAGGTATTGAGGCAGTTACCCATTATCTCAATGGGGATTTATCACTTACTGATGTCCAGAGACAATACAATACATTATTGAATTGCTAGAGTTTGCCACCACGCACAACTATTTTTGGTTTAATGATAAATTTTTTTTACAGCATAAGGGCGTGGCAATGGGGGCGAAATTTGCCCTTCAGCCTCGCAAACCTTTTTATGGCCAAGTGGGAGGAGGATGTCGTCTATTCAGAGCACAGGCCCCAGCTGATCCTGTGGGCCAGGTATATAGACGACATCCTCCTCCTATGGGATGGTCCTCCTGAATCCCTTGAAAATTTCTTTTAATTTCTTAACAATAATGACAGAGGAATCTCTCTGTTGAATATAGTTACACTAAAGTACACTTTCTGGATTTGGATATAGAGATTAACTCTCGTCAGTTTAAATTCCAAACCCACTTTAAAACAACCGATCGTAACAGCTTCATACCTATGGACAGCTGCCACCATAAGTCCTGGTTGAGATCAGTCCCTTGTAGCCAATTCCTGAGGCTATGAAGGAATTGCAGTAACATCGATGCGTTTCAAACACAGGCGTCATCTTTAAAACAAAGGTTCCTTGATAAAGGTTATGATCCAGCTACACTTGAAATAGAGATACAACATGCCTTAAAAACAGACAGGAGATCTCTCTTAAGTCCAAAACCTCCACGTACACCCAGTGACATCTATAAATACTCTGATGACTTCCTTCTCTACTCAACATAGAGACATAAAAACTATTATGGAACGTCACTGGGGGATACTGATGAGTGACCACGTTCTAGGTAACATTTTACCAGAAAGACCGAAAATTATCTACAGAGGAGCCCCCTCCATACAGAATAAGGTCGCTCCAAATATAATTAATCCCCCTGTACACCCTACCTTTTTTCACAACTTGGTTGGTTACTTTCCGTGCAAAAAATGCACAGTATGCCAATACAACATCAGTGGTAGACAAAAAACATTAGAATTTCGTTCAAACGTGACTAATAAAACTTACCCAATGAAAAAGTTCTGCACATGTGCAACAAGGTATGTTGTATACCTTATTACCTGCTCCTGTGGAAAACATTATGTGGGTCGTACCACCCGTACCTTCTCCACACGTGTGGGGGAACATGTGGCAAAAATCATTGGAGGCGATACTAAAAACATACCGTCCCCAGACACTTGATTGCATCACAATCGCGATCCGTCAGGAACACAATTCCTCATTATTGATAGATACGTTCCTCCCTGGCGTGGAGGGGCTCTAACCCGTGGTGTATCGCAATTAGAAACCTACTGGATATACGAGATCCAGTCCCACTCGCCACTGGGACTTAATGTCGAGTGGGACATTAACGCCTTTATTAACCAATCATAATCCAGTCTTTCCTTCTCTTACCTGTCTGTGGTTCCCCTATAATTGTTAACTCTGAATTTTGTGTTATTTCTTATATACATTTCTCATTTTTAGAGACACTCTGATACTGAGAAATGTACACACTTCTGGTATGACTTGTATTACTACCATGTAATGTGTATTGGCCATAGTGGCCTGGTATTGTGGGATTCCCATGGGTAACCGTGGATCTATATATTTTTATACCTATGGACCATTTTATATAATCAGTACATAGACCTGACTCATTATATAATTCTGGCCAGGTACCGACGTATTTTTACGCCGTACTATGGCCTCTATCCATATTCTCAAATTTTAATTTTTAATTTTTCACATATTGTCAATTCTCTGTCATTCTTTAGTTTATGTTGTCACTATATGAGTTGGGCCATCATTGCCTTACATATGATATTCATTTATGGTTTACAAAGAATCAGAACCCATAGTATTGTTCTCTTTATATGTATATAAAAGAGTATCTCTGATTTCACACAATATACATTCCAATATATTATTTCCTAACTAAATCTGTTATATCCCCCAGCCTTTTAAGTAATTTTTAACAGTTTTTACTATTTATTTTTTTATGTTTTTGAATTCGGCCTGGAGATATCCCCCTCATTAGTTCTATTTATTTCTTCCCTTGTTGTCACCTTCGAGAGACAACATTGTATGTGATGCTACGGCACTGTTTCTCCTATCTAGTCTAACGCCGCCTATCACACCAGCATGCATCCTAAGCCAGCGCTCTTATGGTGAAGAGCAGAGTGTATGACGTTGTGCGCCTCTCCCAGCCTACACGAAAGTGAGGCTTGAGACGCACGCGACCGGCGCCATTTTGCGGGCACACGTCAGTACGCCCTGAATGAACGGTGAGGCTTGTGATGCAGTCCGCTCCACCCAACTCACACCAGAGCGAGGCTTGAGACGCATGCGGCCGACGCCATCTTTCTGACACTCATCAACACTCCCTGACTGAACGGTGGAGTGTGTGACGCTATGCGCTCCACTTAGCTTACAATAGAGCGAGGTTTGAGACGCACGCACCCGGCGCCATCTTCCCGGCACCCGGAAGTAGCTCTAATTGAACGAGCAATTAGATTGAAGCCACGGTTCAACACGGGGGTGTCACAGTATATAAAAAGGCAATGTTTGGGGTGGTGCAGCACCCCAGATGATGCCCCCTTGGACGAAATGCGTCAGGATGAGCTGCTGACACCACCAACATTGCCAGTTATTTGTACTCTAAAAGCGCTGTTTTCTCTACTGAAATGTGAGTTTTTCTAATTTTAAGAAATGAGTTTTAAACCCCATATACAGTATTACGCTATGTACTCTCACATCTTTTATATCTATACGCTGGATATCTGAGTGGATTTACCCCCCTTTGCCACATCTGAAGTACCGGGTCACCTGTATCTACCCTCATGTTATACAGACATCACTGAAGATCCCCATAATTACAAGCTAGATTGACCCAGTGGGTGTATACCCATCTGTGTCCAATCTCTCTGGTAAGCCCCTATCCAATAGGGTGGCGGATCTCCTATCAACACACTTATTTTGTTATCCTCACATCTTCTTGGTGTTATCTACCTATTAAGGACTATAAGAATAATATCATCACTTCACATTACGGACTTTAAAATATTTTTTCTTCTCACAGGAATTTATATATGTTTATGTGATTAATTTTTGAGTTTAACCATGAATATGGTTATAGACTATGTCTATGGTTGTTAGCGCTACACTTTCTCTTTATAGGACCTGAAGGGGAGGCCTGTGGCCTGGTCGGGGACCTGAAGGCTGTTGAGGTTACTGGACAGTCTCCAGAAGAACACTCTGTAATGCCGGCCTCTTTAAGTAAGCAAATTGTTGAAACTGTCCGGAAGAAGCCACACGTTCAAGAGGGGGATCCCTCGGGTGAGCCGGACAGGGGAGGCAAGGGCCGGGCTATAGATTGGGGTTCACCAGAGGTGCTGGACAGGTATGGTTCACTTGAACACTTATTTGTTTGGTCCTCCCCTGAAGAGGATGGCTCTAGTGGGGAGGATGAGTGGTTCGTGGAGAGTTCTACTTCAGTCAGTGCTTCAACCAGGGCTCCGGAGAGCACAGCCATCTTCCCAGAACACCCATTACCCACTATTAAACGTTCTTCAGATACCTCTCACAGTCGGGCACCCATTAAATCAGCAAAGGGCTATCCCAGCTCCGGACTCTTATGTACTGCCTGGGCGGGGAAGGCCCAAGGAGCTGTCGCGGTTTCAGCGGGACATCCAGAGGAGGGTTGCCCAAGAATGGGGGTTAGACTATCCCTATGTGCCAGATAAGATTATGGAAACTGTTGAAGCCTCTCGTAAAGAATGGGAGAGTGATCTCGTCTGGGACTATTTGCATGTTCCCAAACCCCAAAGGACACCTGGATCCAGGACATCTTTCGCGAGTGGAGGCTTGGGAGAGCAATTTATAAAGACCATGTCCTGGTGCTGAAGCAGGGTCAGCACATGAGAAGTTACTCCATCTCGGTTAGAGGGGAAGGGGACACTTGAAAGAGTGTGCTGGACCTCCGGTATTACTTGTAGTGTGGTCATACAGTAATGCTGGAAAAGGCCTTGGACTGCAAGTGCGCAGACGGGTTAGGGTGGGTTGTCCCAATTGACTTCCAAAACAGGGCAACAGCTTAAGTGCCACTGGCTAGTTATGGATGCTTGCTGCATGCTGTCCCTGTCAGCTCCCTTTGTTGTTCCGTTGGGAAAAGTTCTGGACTTCCGTTGAGGCCAATCAGAAAGTAGTTGGCTTATTTATGTGAAAATGTACTGGCGTGTCTGCTCAGGCTGCATTCTGCAGGAGTCTTCCTGACTTCTTTTGAGGGGATGGCAGTCCTGACAGGATCACACATGCCAATAAAGTGTTGATTCTCTAGATAGCTTGTAGGATAGGATGTATGTTCCGTATTTGTTTTCATGTATATTTGGATGAGACAGCTGTCAAGATTCTGAAAGAAGAACAAAGAAAGAAGACCTGGGGCAACTAGGGCATTTTTCCTTCGGGGGCAGTGTTCTAGTTCTCCTTGTATTGTTTACCAATTATAGGGACCTGTAGTTAGGAAATTATATAATGTACAAAGGCGATACTGTGATTTTTGTAAATATTCTTTTCAGTGTTATTTTATGCTACACACACACCTCACTAAATGGATATATGAGATTCCTCGTGTGAAGGGAAGTAGGTTAGGACTGTTCTCTGGGTTGCGAATTCCTTTTCCACAACTGGGGACAGAAACGTTTTGCAAGAACTGGATCTACTTTCTCCACAAATGGTGACAACAGGGGAGAGACACGGTTGTCCTAATCGCCTAGAATCCACTTCTGAAGTGCCTCCTAGAGACACGGTTGTCCTAATCGCCTAGAATCCACTTCTGAAGTGCCTCCTAGAGACACGGTTGTCCTAATCGCGTAGAATCCACTTCTGAAGTGCCTCCTAGCATTCAGATATCACCTGAAGGGGAAAGCATAGAGGAGGAGCTGATGGGCTTCCAAATTTTGGAGAATCCACCGGCTGAGGCAGAAGAAAAAAAGTTATCAGGCTTTAGCACAGAAAAAAAAAAAAAAAAAAGGTTGTGCAGCTTCACAATGCAGAATGGCGTACAAAATATACCTTTATGAGGAAGAGTACACTAGGTATGGATAAATGCCTTTTGCATGCTTTGTTCTAAAAATATTAACATTGGCCCTGGTGGAGTAAATGACCTCAATAGCAAGGCACCGATACAAACAGAAAGTGCTACATTAGAAGAATCATTGGTGGCTAATAGAAAATAACCAAATGGGCCAGTACATGAGAGACCAGCACTAGATGATCAAGTCAACGGAGCTGAACTGTTGTGGACTGCATTCTTGATTCAGCACATTTTCTTTCTGACAAGTGACCATGCAACTAAGCTGTTCAAGAATTTTTTTTCCCCAGGAGAAGTCACAGATAATATTTGCATGTGTGCCAACCAAGACCACACGTGTGTAATGGTGTTATAGCAGCAAAAGCACAGAAAAAAGTGTTGCCGATGCATTGTTGAATACAGAAGAAGGCTGGTTTACTATTACTACTGACGTAAGTAGGAGGAGACCAGGGGTGCTAAAACGCTGGCCCGCAGCCCCATCTGATGTGGCCCACCACAACCTGCTCTAGGATGGCGGGTCGGCAAGCCCAGATCTTGGGTTCCCGACCCGCCATCCCCCAAGCATCAGTGTGAAGGATGGAGCCGGCGCTAGAGGAAGCAGAGCTGAAAGCTTCCTGTACAGCCCTGACCTCTGTCACAGGCGGAGTGATACCAAATGTACTATGCCTGGGACAGGAGCAATACAGGAAGCATTGACTCTGCTCTCTGCTGCTGCCGCATGCTTCCTCTAGCATCGGCTAGTGGCACACTGATGCTCGGAGATGGCCAACAGTACACACCAGCAACAGTACCAGACAGCAGTACCCATCAGCAATACCAAACAGCAGTAGCCACTAGCCATACGCGCCTGGGGGACAGCAG
The DNA here is from genome assembly GCF_042186555.1 of Aquarana catesbeiana. Classification (NCBI taxonomy): domain Eukaryota; kingdom Metazoa; phylum Chordata; class Amphibia; order Anura; family Ranidae; genus Aquarana; species Aquarana catesbeiana. The sequence continues at coordinate 966,531,287 of NC_133324.1, forward strand.
CAGCCGATACCAGCCTTAGGCCCCTTTCACATGATCGGTCCGATCGGGCCTGCCTGTCTTACAGGTGGACCCAATCAGACCCTCCATTCACCTCTATAGAGCGGCAGATGTAAAACTGACTTGCGTTATACCCGCCTATCTCCTATACGATCCACTTAGAAAAACATAAGGGCATCCGTCCTCTTCTGTCTGTGCAGATAGGGTTTGAGGGCCCATAGAGTAGAGCGGGCTGTGTCTGTGTCTGCTCTGCATATGCAGAGTGGACACAGACCTAGCACCCGCCCGCTCCACTCGTGGTGGTTACAAAGTCGCTAAAGTGGCGCTCGCTCCTCAAAAAGGTTGGGCAACCCTGTAGTAGACAATTCTTATCATGTATCATGAAAAACTCAATGACTATTGTTACATCATTGCTGGATATGTTCCCCTATAACAAGGGAACAGGAGAACATATATTTAATGTTCACAATGACGTGATTAATTCGAAAGACCTCAAAAATTGTAACAAATGTGTAGCGTATAGCAATGACAATGCAAGGGTCATGAAAGGAAGGCATAACCGTGTGCTGAGTAAAAGCCCAACAACCTTTAGTATTTGATGTGGGTTGTCCGTGTCTTCTTGCACATTTACTAAGTCAACGATCTTGTCGAGGTTTTGTCTGTGAATGAGGAAGAACTAATAATTGCCACTTATTATGAATTTGACAAAGCCGATGGCAGAAAACAGGAGTTGCGAGACTTTAAGGTCTTCTGAGGTACTGACGTCAGGAAAGTTCTGAAGCACAGCTTAACCCCAGTTGGCTTAGCCAGATGAAATGTGTGGAAAGAATTCTTGCAAAATGGGATGCATTAAAGGCTACTTTCCAATATATTATGAAGATGACGACGATAATGGCCAGTGTGGGAAGAAAGGAAGTGAAAAGAGAAAAATGTTGGGTTTCAAATTTTGAAAACATGAAGAGATTTTAATTTTGTTCAAGCACTTTCTTGTCAAGCTTGTAAGATTGGACATTTTGGCAAACGAGTGAAAGTGAGCTGATGGAGAATGACTTCTACAAATGAAGCAACCCAAAGAGATAACAGAAGCCTTTTCATTGGTTTCATCATTCTTCTGAAGAAATCGATAAATTGCAATCTGAATATGAATTGTACCAAATAGCTCAAAACTCAGAAATCTGATCTGGTGAAAACCCAGTTGCTGATAGAATGCACAGGAAAAGGAGGAGTGTTTTAAGGTCCCCCATTATCCCCTTTTCCTCATGGCAGCAAGGATAGGGTTTTGAGTCTCCCCCATTACTCACAGAAGTGTGAGGTGAGGGTTACTTGTAACTGTTGGGTTGGGAGGACCCTTGAAACCTTAGAAGTTTCTAGAAAGCTGGGGAGCCCCTATATATAGGTTCCGTTGGGGTAGGATCTGCCAGTTGCTGCAGCGGAGCTCTGCAAAATGGCTTATACTAGGGCTTTCCACTGCGACCTCAGAGGCGGCATAAAGAGCCTGTTGCGACAACTCCTAGAGTGGACAGAAGCAGAAGGCGGCGAAGGATGGATATGGCAATGCCTCGCCTTACCTCAAGGAACAGCGGTAGAAGAGGAGGAGGAAGAAGGGCTCAGCAATAGAGCCTAGCAGGCCAGCAGGGCGCTGGAGGAACCTGGAGAAGAAGACATCCACACGGAAGCAGGAATAAGCAGTAAGGATCCAGTTCCAGGGCAGCAGAGACACGAGTCGGGAGGAGTCACAAGTCCAGGAGGCTGTACAGCCCACAGGCAACTAGGAGAAGAGGCGTGGCTGAAAGATCGGAGTATCTGAAGGCGTGGCCGCAGGGTGACTTCACAAGAGGTGGGATCTCACTCTAGCAGTGTAGAGCATAGAACAGTCATCGAGGCAACCACGAACGCCTCGGATCAAGGCTGGCAGAGGCTACAGCATTAACAATCCCTCTACCAGCCTCTGGAGAGCTATAGAAGAGGAAAGAAGCACAGTAAACATGCCAACAGGACAGAACACAGCAATCCCAAGTGGAGGTGGGGGTACTGCCGAGTGCGGGACGTCGGCGGGGGTACTGCCGAGTGCGGGACCTCGGCGGAAGCACTTTCTGTGAGACTGGGAGAATGGTGGGCCAGTGAAAAGCCTGAGGGTCAAGCATGAACAACTCCCGGCTTATGTTGCCCCGTGTTTGAAAATGCTTTGGCAGTGGCAAGTAACAGCAGAAGTCAGATCTCTTCCAAGGAAACTTCTTGAGAAGCGGATCATGAGCTCTGCTTTTTGCGAGCCACTGGCCTTGAGTGATTGCCCAAGCCTGGTTTTGGGGGTGGGTTTGCGATTGATTAATTTGGAGAGAATCCCAATGAAGTTTAGGGATCAGGCTTGGCTTGCCTTTCATGGAAAACTGTATGTGAAGGGCAACTTGAAGTTTCTTTCCATGAGTGATCGGGGCTGCCCGAGAGTGGAGTGTGGAGGAGTGGTGGAGTCCATGGATCACTTTCTACTTCAATGCCCTTTTAATATAGAGGTGTACAAGAGGGTGGGGAGGGCTCTGAGTATACCCTTCCTCCCCCATATGAGTTATGCAGAGTGGGTGTATGGGGCATTCCAGACTCGTCGGGATTATGATTTGGAAACACTTTTTTTAGTTAGTCTAGTAGTCCATTATTTCAGATGGAGTGCACGGTGTCAGGTATCCTTACGGAGTAAAATCCTCCCTGTCGAAGTGGTGGTGCAGGACATTCTGGGTGAGGTTGGGAAGATTCGGGGTCTTGAGAAAGGCAGGTGGCAGCAGGAGGCCTGGATAAGGGCGTGGAGGAATATCAGGACTCTGTAGCTGCTGCCTGTTGATCTCGGGGTGTGTGGCTTTTCTTTGTATTCTTGTTTCACTCCCCTAGTTTTCAAGATCAAATCTATTTTTGATAAAAGGCTACATGCATGGTGACGGTGATGTTCCTTAGTCTGGCTCTCCCGTAGGGATTGTGTTGTGCGCAATTTGGTTTGTACCATTTATAATGTTCTTGTTTTGTATAATCATATTCAATTATTTTGTAAATATGTTTTATTTATTTATTATGGTTTTATTGTATTTAAGTTGTTGTTTTTAAGATTTTTCAATTAACAAAATTAACCCCTCATAATGGAAACCCCTCATAATGGGCACAGCGGGTATACAGACCCAGGAACTCAGCACAAGGAGGGCGGGAACCCCTCATAATGGGCACAGCGGGTATACAGACCCGGGAACTCAGCACAAGGAGGGCGGGAACCCCTCATAATGGGCACAGCGGGTATACAGACCCGTGAACTCAGCACAGGGATGGTGGGAAACTGCCATTCTGCTCCTTGACAGTGAAGTTGCTGGTTCCTTTGCTTCCAGAGATCAGGGGCTGCAGTTGCTTCTCTGCCCCAGGAGGGATGCTGGATCCTGGGGAGGACACTGGTGGGGGCCCCCTGGATAGGCCTGTGACTAGGCCTCAGCCTGTGGAAGATTCTGGGCCTGGCCCAAGGAGTGATGAGTCCCTGTCTACCTTTAGACAGAGGATTGTTGGAAAGCTGAAGCGGATTGAGAAAGAAGAGGAGAAATTGTTGATTTTGAAGGCTGAATTTGGGAAGAAAACACAGGTTTGTGCCAAACTATACAGCAAGAAGAGACCAGTTCTGAGGCCTGAGTTGAAAGACTTGGAGCAAGCTGTGAAGAAGCAGAAGGAGCTGGTAAACTCTCTGAAGGAGAATAGTGGCATATTTAAAGAAAAATATAGAAATGAGGAGCGATTTGATCACATGAGAAGAGGAGCCGCTTCCTGCATGGAAAGTGACCCACTCAGCGAGGAGATGCAGGTACCGAAAGACTCAGCAGAGAGTGAGAAAGTGGGTCCGAAGGATGAACCCAGCTCTTCAACACCTCAGACATCTGCTGAGCCCTCAATGGCGGAGGCCTCTGTCTCCCTCCCTCTGCAACAGCAATATGGAACATCTGAGCAGGAGGTTGAGGGAGGTACTGGCATGCTGGAGTTCATCTGTAAGCTGGAATCCCCAGATGATGATGAGAAGATGGACATCGTTCCTCACCCTGTGAAAGAGAGACCTGTAGCGAGAGTAAGATCCACCATGAATTCTGCAGCAGCTGGGAGGAAGTCTGATCCCACCGTCAGCCATAACATCGCAAAGGTAACAACACAGCAAGCAGGTACAGTGTGTGTGCAAGATGGTGATATGGACTTTAGTAATGACAATGAGCTTGCTGAGGGTTGTAGTGCTACGGGCAGTCAGCCCAGACCCATAGACAATGTGCAGCATTTAATGCAGTCTGAATTACCGGCTGAAAACAAAGCTTCAAATGGGAAATACCAAATGGTAGACGCTGCGCTCAAAAGAGAAAAAATATCATTAATAGAGAAAAAAAGTGAATTTTATCCAAAAGAAGCAGCCAGCATCACAAAAGTTCTAATACAAACTCCAAAGTATGAAAGACATATATGTGGATGCTGCACTAAAAATACTGTAACAAGAAAGACCCAACTTATAAATTTGTGTCAAATATTCATTAGTGGTGAAAAAATTGAATGTATAAAAAAAGAAAACTAAAGCAGAGTCCTATATGTGAATATATGATATTATAGAATAGGCAAACATGTAGACGAATTCCTCCAACCATTAATAGTAACAACTCAGTCTTATTTAGCCACTTGCCAACCGCCCCATAGCCAAATGACGGCTGCAGGGCGGCTGGATAACTCTGGGATCACGTCATATGACGTGATTCCAGAAAACTGCTCCCGCGCGCCCCCTGGCTCCTCTGGACCCGGCGGATCGCGGCCGTTTACCATGTGATCGCTCCGTCAAATGACGGAGCGATCACATGTAAACAAACCGGCGTCATGTCATGTTATGACGCCGGTTGCTCCCTCCCCTCTCTGTACCGATCGGTACAGAGGGGGAGAGATCAGATGGGAGCCGCGATGTGGGCTGGGTGTGTAGTGCCCACAGCGCAGCTCAGTGACATGTACAGTCACATCCATCCATGCTCAGCCATCCCCCCCATGCGCTGCAATGACCCTGTGCAACGATCCTCTGCAACCCTGTGCAACGATCCTCTGCAACCCTGTGCAACGATCCTCTGCAACCCTGTGCAACGATCCTCTGCAACCCTGTGCAACGATCCTCTGCAACCCTGTGCAACGATCCTCTGCAATACTCTGCAATGATCCTCTGCAACCCTGTGCAATACTCTGTAATGATCCTGTGCAACCCTGTGCAATACTCTGCAATGATCCTGTGCAACCCTGTGCAATACTCTGCAATGATCCTGTGCAACCCTGTGCAATACTCTGCAATGATCCTGTGCAATGCCCCACCATACTCTGCGATACCCAGCCATACTTTGTATGTGGCCAGGCTGTGGAAGTCTCACCGTACTCAGGAAGAGTAGGAGAATCTATTTTGGGGTGTAATTTTTGGTATGTACATGCCATGTGTTAGAAATATTGTATAAATGGACAACTTTGGTGTTAAAAAAAAAATGTGTTTTAACCACTTCCTGCCCGCCTTCCGTCATACGTCGTCCTTGACTTTGTGCGGGGATGTCTGAATGATGGTTGCAGCTACAGGCATCATTCAGATATCATCTTTTTCAGCCGGCGATTCCCTACACCATAATGATCATAGCGGCTGTTCCACTGCTTGATCATTCTTACGGGAGGCAAGAGGGGACCCCCCCCCCCCTCTCGCCGCCCTCAGGTGCTTCTACCGACTCACCGCTACGATCGAAGCCAGGATATTTTTTTTTTTTTTTTTTTTTTTATTTATTTCAGGCTTCCCAGCCTAGAGGTGAGATGTGAGGTCTTATTGACCCCATATCTCACTGTAAAGAGGACCTGTCATGCCATATTCCTATTACAGGGGATGTTTACATTCCTTGTAATAGAAATAAGTGATCAAAAAATTTATTTTTTGGAAAAAAGCCTCAAACTAAAATAAACTAAACTGAAAAAAAAAAAAAAAAAAAAAAATTTTCCCTGTGTCCCTGTGTGCTCGCAGTCAGAAGCGAACGCATACGTAAGTTGCGCACACATATGGTGTTCAAACCACACATGTGAGGTATCGCTGCGATCGTTAGAGCGAGAGCAATAATTTTGGCCCTAGACCTCCTCTGTAACTCACAACATGCAACCAGTAAAATTTTTTAAAGCGTCTCCTATGGGGATTTTTAAGTAGCGAAGTTTGGCGCCATTCCACGAGCGTGTGCAATTTTGAAAGGTGACATGTTAGGTATCTATTTACTCGGCATAACTTCATTATTCACATTATGTAAAAACATTGGGCTAACTTTACTGTTTTGTTTTTTTTGAAAGCACAAAACTGTTTTTTTTTTTCAAACAAAACGTGTTCGAAAAATTGCTGCGCAAATACCGTGCGAGATAAAAAGTTGCAACGACCGCCATTGTATTCTCTAGGGTCTTTGCTAAAAAGATATATGTTTTGGGGTTCTATGTAATTTTCTAGCAAATAAATTATGATTTTTACATGTAGGAGAGAAATGTCAGAATTGGCCTGGGCACTCCAGAACGCCTGAAGGTGCTCCCTGCATGTTGGGCCTCTGTATGTGGCCACGCTGTGTAAAAGTCTCACACATGTGGTATCACTATACTCAGGAGTAATAGCAGAATGTGTTTTGGGGTGTAATTTGTGGTATACATATGCTGTGTGTGAGAAATAACCTGCTAATATGACAATTTTGTGAAAAAAAAAAGAAAAAAAAAATATCTTGATTTTGCAAAGAATTGTGGGAAAAAATGACAACTTCAAAAAACTCATCATGCATATTTCTAAATACCTTGGAATGTCTTCTTTCCAAAAAGGGGTCATTTGGGGGGTATTTGTACTTTTCTGGCATGTTAGGGTCTCAAGAAATGAGATAGGCCGTCAGTACTTCAGGTGTGATCAATTTTCAGAGATTGGCACCATAGCTTGTAGACTCTATAACTTTCACAAAGACCAAATAATATACACCGATTTGGGTTATTTTTACCAAAGATATGTAGCGGTATACATTTTGGCCAAAATATATGAAGAAAAAATTACTAATTTGCAAAATTTTATAACAGAAACGAAGAAAAATGCCTTTTTTTACAGAATTTTCGGTCTTTTTTCTTTTATAGCGCAAGAAATAAAGAACCCAGCGGTGATTAAATACCACCAAAAGAAAGCTCATTTGTGTGAAAAAAAAGGACAAAAAATTCATTTGGGTACAGTGTTGCATGACTGAGTAATTGTCATTCAAAGTGTGAGAGCACCGAAAGCTGAAAATTGGTCTGGTTAGGAAGGGGGTTTAAGTGCCCAGTGGTCAAGTGGTTAAAAGATACCACCCAAGTTATCAAACTGTTGGGTGATTTTGAATGGAAGGAAGTTACATCTTGGCAACTGCTGATGTTGCTTCTTTATACACCATCATATTCCATCAGCATGGATTGGAAGCAGTGAAATTCTATTTAGATCAGGATCACACCTTAACAACAATGCAGAAAAATTTCATTATCACCCTTCTAGTGTTCGCTACAAGCCACAATTATTTTTGGTTTGGGAGGAAAGTTTTTCCTACAAACCTGTGGTTTTGCCATGGGCGCCAAGTTCGCTCCGAGCTTGGCGAATCTATTCATGGCCTACTGGGAAAGGGAGGTTATTGATGCTAACCCCCCGAGTGAATTACGGTTTTGGAGAAGGTACATCGATGATGTACTTCTCCTTTGGGAGGGCGACCGACTTTCACTTGAGGCCTTTTTTTGTTGGACTCAACTCAAACGATAGAGGCATTTCTTAACAATATGAAATGAGTGAAACACAGATCAATTTTCTTGATCTTAACATTTTTGTGAAAGATGGCAATTTAATAACCACCACTCATTTTTAAAGATACTGACCGCAATGCTTTCATACCCTTATCAAGTTGCCATCATCCAACTTGGCTTAATGCGGTCCCCAAGGGCCAATTTCAAAGAATTAGGCGGAACTGCACTTCCCTTTCAGACAATTTCCAACAGGCTTTGGTTTTAAAAACGAGGTTTTTTGGATAAGGGTTACGTGGAGAAAGCCATTGATGAGACGATTAAAACTGAGGGTGAAATGGATAGAAATATTATGCTTAACGGTCCAGAGAGAGTCAATCCTTTGTTGGACAGCAAATTTAATTTTTCTATGATCACGAGATATTCTAAACAACATTTTTCAGTTAAAAAAATCTTTAACAAATACTGGAACATTTTAAAGAATGATAATGTCTTGGGTTCTGTTATCCCCTGATCGACCCGTGGTCATTTACATAGGGAATGGAACCGACTGCAATTAAAGGATGGAGTGTTGTATAGGAGAGGCCCTTCGGGGGATAAAGAAGAGAAATGGCAGTTGTTCCTTCCTGAGAAGCATCGACCCACTGTTTTGATGTCCCTGCATGATGATCGCAGACATCAAGGAACAGAAAGGACATTCTGCTTGATAAAAGGTTCTACTGGCCTAATATGAGAAGGGAGGTAGAAAGTTATTGCCACTCCTGCTTGACTTATATTCAGTGTGGGACCTTGCCAGTTAGGGCTGCCCCAATGGGTCACTTGCAGAAGCCATTAGACCTGGTTTGCTTTGACTTTCTGTGCCTGGAACCCGATAGATGGAAGAAACAGCATCCTAGTAGTGACTGATCACTTCACCTGGTACGCACAGGCCTATCCTACTAAAGATCAAAAGGAAAGCACTGTGGCTAAAGTTCTTGAGGAAAAGTTTTTTTTGCACTATGGATTGCCTGTACGGATCCACTCTGACCAGGGAAGAGATTTTGAGTCGACTGATTCGCCAGTTGCGTACCTTGTTGGACATCAAGAAGTCTCGTACTACACCATATCACCCTCAGGGGGATCCCCTGCCTGAACGATTCAATCGAACTTTGCTAAATATATTGGGAACTTTGCCTCCAGAGAAGAAGTAGCTTTGGGGTAACCATATCGCAGCAATGGTGCATGCTTACAACAGCACGGAGAGAGATGCTACTGGTTATTCCCCTTATCGCCTTATGTTTGGGAGAGAGGATCGTCTTCCTGCTGATCTGGCTTTTGGCACTTCAATTGACAACATCTCTTTAACATCACACAAAGGCTATGTCGATAGACTGCGGAAGAACCTGCGTCAGGGCCTATGAGAAAGCTATGGAACATGCTGCTACTAGAGAATCAAGGAATAAAAGAAACTTTGATTTGAAAGAGTACAGGACTTACAACCGGGGGACCGAGTGTTACTGAAAAACCTAGGGGTACCAGGGAAACATAAGTTGGCGAATCGATGGAGGCTGCAACCCTATGTCATCTGTAAACAGCTCCCTGGATTACCAGTGTATCAAATCAGACCTAATAGGGAAAAGGGGCCTCTGAAGATGTGGCATAGAAATTATCTGCTTCCATTATCTGATGCAGTGAGAGTGCCTCAAGTACCGTTGACCGCCCCCTTCGAAACCGACTCCCACCTAGGACACGCACGCAAGAGAAAATTCCTACCCCTGCTGTTCTGACAGACGAAGAGGATGATGAGTTTGAGGAAGATTATATGCCCCCGCAAGTTCCTAGCCCTGTGTTATCAGGATAAAGGAGGATTGAAAGGGAGGAAGAAGAGGAAGACCTAGTGACTGCCTTTCTGGTTGTGGCTTACAGAGAATGATCCGAAGGCTAGTATTTTGAAAGAGAAGAAGAAAGGAGAGGTAGTTACCAAAAAGACACCAATAGAGACAACTGAAGCAACTAAGACGGTATGCCGGTCTCTCAGCTCGGAACTGGAAAAACTGCCATCTTTCAAGGGAACTGATGGGATCAAAACTGAAAGAGTGAGAAACAGTGGATTTGATAGACTTCTCTGGTGAACTTTTACCTGTTCCTGAAACAAGTTGCTCTACGGAAGTAGAAAAAAAATGTAGCAGCTCTTAGAATAACTGATAAAAACGAATAAGTGAATAAGAGTGGAATAGGAAGTCCAAATAAAGTCCAAATTTTTGTTAATAAAATGCTTCTAAGTCAGTGCAGCAAGAGCAGAGCACAAGCTTGTGGAACCACAGGTGCCAGCAGCAAAAGTCCCAACAATATTATGTTATGGTGAGTTTTTTCTTCTGGGTATATACCACCATCCCTTCAATTGCTACCATCGGGAGACCCATCGTGCCTGGTACGGTTCAGCTCCGAGAACGTTTGAGGCTCTGGATTGTCACAGGATAAGGATACGGACGATTCCAGTTATCAAAGTTTTTCCGTTCGCGCTGGCCCGATTTTTCTGACCGGTGGTGCCTTCGTTCGTATCTTGGTAAAGGCCCAGACCGGATTATTGGCCACAAGCCTATCTGGCTTGCCACACGGTAAGCGCGCAATGTGGTGTTCCTGTGTGTATTTGGCATGATATTCCATATGAATGCTGGTTCACATCTTTTCTTTGGAGTCTCAATAGTAGAATCTATGTTTTATTACAGACTTTGATTTTTTGTAATTTTGTAATTTATTTGGACTTCCTATTCACTTATTAGTTTTTATCAGTTACTCGTAGCGCTGCTACATTTACAGACGGTAAATCTATGCGACACGTAAGTTTTCACATACCCCTTTGGGGGCTAGTCAAACCTGTAAGCCCTGCAAGTCACATGGAATTTCTTGGTTAATAAAATTCTTGCTTACTGATATTGTATTCTGTCAATTTTAGAAATGGCAAATTGTCCCTGATGAAGAACATAATTATTCATATTTTCGAAACGCGTCGGACTGTTTTTGCCTCAATTGTTAATTCTTGATTATGTTACCTTTGTGATTATCTTTTTGTATGTCTTTTATTATCTAATTTTAACTTTGTACGAATAAATTCAATTTTTTATGTATTTTTCTATAAAGACTTCTTTCTAAAGTTTTTTCAATTGCCTTTAAAATCCCACTATTGAGGTTCACCTTTTTCCAGGGCTGCTACATTTTTTTCTACTTTGTGTGTGCATCTCACTTTTAGTGGCTGCTTGTTCTTTTAATTCCAATTTATATTGTTCACTAGGTGCAGTGCGGTATTTTTTTTGAAACACTGCTCTACTGAAGTAGTAGGTCTTTGTCCAGAGAGGGAGAATATAGATTGTCAAGAGAGTTCCTCTATTCCTCTGGAGGGGGCCAATGTTTCATACCCTACGTTGGAGTACTGAACCTGCAAATGCGGATCTTTCGATGAAGCCTGATGTTCAGAGCGGTGCCAATAAAACAATAGAAGAATCTGTACAGACTGCTGGAAAGTACTCCCCAGTGCAGCTTAGGCGAAACATACATCCTCCCAGAAGACTCACCTTTGACACATTGGGGAAGAGCTCTGAAGAACCTATTCATACGATTTGCAGACCAGCTCCTAATTCTACACCCCCTACTGTTTATTGGGTGGAAAAACCGTAATCCACTATTGGTACAGAGGGGGAGATCTACCAAAGCTGGAGCACTTAAACTGGTGCAGTTGTACATGGTAACCAATCAGCTTCTAACTTCAGTAAGTTCCATTAAGCTTTGGCAATAAACAAATGCTGCTTATTGGTATCACGGTTACAGGGGACATTTGTCCTTATCAGTACAGCCTCATAATTGCCCATCGGTGCCTCCCCATCTACTAATGATGAAATAGATATTACACCTACTACTAATTCTTTGTTAGTAAAAAAAAAACCCAACCTGCCCTAAAAAGAAAGCTTGATGAAGAGGCAGACAGATGGGGGGGTGTAGAAGAAGACAGAAAGAGAAAGGGCAAATTACCCAAATGGTAAAAATATTTAATCTGTCCACACACACACTCAGCTCTGAGGACACAGCTCTTTTGAGCAAATGTCTGAGAGCTTTGCTCCCTCAGCTCGTCCCAACCCTTTCACTCCATTTGTAGACCTTAACCAATTCATTCGCAACCTCACGGTGAAAAGGTTCTACTGTATTCAATCTGACAAAAACAGCCTTAACAAGGATCCTGAACCTGACAACACCCTAGAGATTCAGCTATTGATTCTTCTTTTTTTTTTTTTTAATTCTCTTTATTAATAATTTAAATACAAACAAACATATATTCCCCGAAAGGTAACACGCCTTACCGGAGTCCGCCTCACAGGGCCTACAACAAACTAGTCTAATCCCTTCTAATTCCCGCCCTTCCCTCCCCCCAACCGCCATCCCGACCAACAGTCTTATTATTAACAATTGTAAAATTGTGCATCATAAAATTAAAGCATATCCCCATTGTATACCTCCAAAATATCCAATATTCAAACTTGTACAGCAGAGAGAATATAAAATTACTGATACGCAGGGATTAAATAGTTTATCAGAATTTTAGTTACCCAACTCCATTAACCACCTAAACAAACTTTAATCCTCTTAGCTCACTGTAACTGTAGAGTCCAGCCAGGCCTGCCATACCTTAGTGAATTTCTTTTCACAGCCTCTAGATTTGTACGTTGCTTTATATAAGTGAATGACTGAATTAAGCAGTTTTTTCCAATATGACAAAGTGGGAACAGCACTTTTTTTCCAGTTTAATAATATAGCTTTTCTGAGGGGCGTGGCTTAGCAATGGCTGAGTGAGGACGTGCAAGCAGTGGAGCTCCCGGCCTAACCTGATCTACAGTGGCATACAGACAGCTATTCTCTCCTATGGGCACGGTATGAGCAACCCTACCCGTTATAGGACACGATCGGCAGCCAGAGGGACCCGACAGTACATGCCACAGCCGTCCATCCGCCGCTATTTAAGAGTCCCACAAAGACAATCTCCGGGCTCCATTGTTGCTGCACCACGTGAGCCGAGCTCTGCAACACCACGATCAGCTGCGCTGACACATTTAATCGGAGTCATCTCACCACACAGGAACGCCGGCAGCTTTCCGAACTGACATGGAGGAAGGCACACAGAGCCAGTATCGGCTAGATGAAGACCTCCGCACCTTACTCCGGGCCCTGACGACGAGAGCAGACAGAAGCCCTACCCACGAGAGCGGATATAGAATCCCTGATCCTGCGCATCGAGGAAGCTCACAGTCGGGACATACAGGAGGTGAGAATGGAGCTGCACTCGATCTCTGAAAGAGTATCTTCTGGAGAGACCTTGACAGCGGCATTGGAGACACGTGTGCAGGCTCTGGAATGGGCAAATGTCTCAAATATGGCGGAGTCCCAGTTGCGCTTGGAGGAGATGGAGGACCGCAGTCGCCGCAATAACTTGTGACTGCGGGGCCTTCCAGAGGCCACAGGACCGGAGAACCTAGCGGTGACGGTCACAGCCATATTTAATAGTCTCCTGGATCCTACACCACCCTCGCTAGAGATAGACTGGGTGCATCGCACTCTCGGCCCTAAATCCGCAGACCCATCTAGACCCCGGGATGTACTTTGTCGCCTACATCGATTTTCACAGAAAGAGGACATATTACGCAAAGCGTGGGACCATGGAGACATTGAGTTTGATGGGGCAAGTATCCAGATCCTCCCGGACCTTTCCAGAGCGACGCTGCAATGCCGTGCGATGCTGAAACCGCCCCTGGAAGTCGCAAAAAGACATGGTTGTACCTATCGCTGGGGCTACCCCCTAGCAGTTATCCTACGTTCAACGCAGTCCTCTTTCACCCTGTGACCACCGGCCAACCTTCCGGAGTTCTTCACCTTCGTAGGCGCTGATCCGGTACCGGTACCCAACTGGCTTATGAAGATCCCGAAACCCACAGGCCGATCGGGCCCATCTAACAACAGGTCTGATAGACCCGCCCGCTCTCAGAGGCCGCTCCAGACCCTCATCTAACGCCTGTACACGTGAGTCCTAATTATTTTCTACTGAACTTGGCTCTGATTTCCAGATAGGCTGACCGTGAGGCCCCATTCTCATTCTTGTTTTTGTTAAAACCTGTTCGTTGAACTCTCACCCCTCCCTCTATCCTTATACCAGCTGCCCAGCTAAAAGTCCACTGTAATAATAACAAACATCTCCCTTCTGCAATCTGGGAGGAGATCCTGTTGGCTACTACAAAAATATGGCGATGCACCTAATTTGACAATCAAACTAGTGTGTGCCACATGGATGGGGAATCCATTCAGGCCCTCCCCTCACAACTTAGGGAATTCACACTGTCATCTGAAGGAAGGGCTCGGACTTTATGGAAACAGTGCTGAGAACTGGTCTGATACTTTTGGTTATTCTAGGCTAGCCCTAGATGGAAGACCAGTGGCGCTAGTGGTCTTGGACACCACTACCCTCATCACAATCCCACCTTGGTGAGAATTGCAGTGCCCCCCACTTTTAACACAGAAGATGACCATGTTGACTCCCGCAATGATAATCCGCCTCACTGCACTATACATACGGCTACCAGCTGGAGCAGGACATTCTTATAAGGCATGTTCTAAGTTGGACACATCCGGCAACACCTAAAGACTGACCTGCTGAAATATATCACTGTCACCCCCTTTTTATACCCCCCCCCCTTTTTTTTTGGACATTACGAGCCCATGGGCTTACAGGGGACGCATCTCGGAAAAAGGATACTTCACCGGTAGCTCTGAAAAGGCAAAAGGACACACAGTGACACCTGAACAGATCTTGTAAGATATCTGATGGGAGGGTAATGTGAAATGAGCTAGAGGGGTAGACGTTTTATTCCAGACGTAGGTTGCAGAACTTTCGCAAACTGCAGGGGTACGATTGGAGGTATACTACATGAAGGTGATGTGATCTGTTACTCCATGTCCACACAGAGGGTATATACAGTATGTGACGAAGTGGTTGGCAATTTTATTAAGAACATGGGATGAACCGGGGAGGGTTGGGGTGAGCATAGTGAGAGTACTCTACACCCTAGATATCACCTCCTGTGTGACCCCGTTGGCACCGCAGGAGGGGGTGGTATGTTCTGAACAGTAAATACTCTTGAGTAGCGAGGGGAGGGGATAGCCCATCTGGAGACATACTCCTGATGAAAAGGTCAGCCTAAGGAAAATGTTATAGGTTTATGATATGTTCATATTTCGGAGTTCTTGGAATTCGAAGTGATTTAGATGTGCTGTACAGACTTGTAACCTCAAACTTAGCAAGTCCATCTCCAATATACCCCAGAGCAGGCACACAAGGCCCATACTCATACACTAGACTAAAACCACTGTGGTTGGGAAGGGTGTGGGAGCTTCCCGAAAGCCCTTGCTGAACACACCCCCACCTAGGACAACGCTTACAACCCGGGAAATTCCGGGGAGCGTAGTTGCATTAGTTTTGCAAACACTTTAGAAATCCAGTTAAACTGGTCTACGGCCGCAGGGGAAACATTCCCTCAGCGGACATATTTTACATCCCTGTAGGAACTCGTGACTACAGGGCACTATTTTCTCCACCCATTTTCTTTTTCTCCTATCTCCCCCCACTGAACTTGATTTCTCCAACTCACCTTTTTCCCACCCTACCTACCCTCCCCTTTCTCATCCCCCCCCCACAAACATGGCTGAAATTAACATGGTTACCCTAAACGCGAAGAGACTTAACGTACCCGAAAAGAGGCGGATGCTACTCGACATGAGAAGTCTCAAAGCCGACATTATCCTCCTACAAGAGACGCACTTCCAAGAAAAGACATTTCCAATCCTTAAAAATAGATTTTTCCTGACGGCGTACCATTCTACCAACTCGGAGGCAAAATCTAGGGGGGTTTCCATTTTGATTTCCGCGAACCTCCCATGGTCTCTAATTGACATGATATCTGACCCCGGAGGCAGATTTCTATTTCTTAAAGGTCTGATCGGGGGCGTCAAGGTAACTATTGCGAGCCTTTATGCACCGAACAGCCAACAAAACGTATTTATCAAAAAACATTTGAATACCCTACGGAAATTTTCCGAGGGACAACTCATAGTAGGAGGAGGAGACCTTAACATCCCTCTGAGCCCTGAGGAAGACACGTCCACGGGACGATCCTCTACTACTCGAAACACACGTAAGGTTAGCCAATTAGCTTTACATGCATCACAGCTTATAGACGTCTGGCGCCTCTTTCATCCTGGCGACCGTGATTATACATTTTACTCTGGACCCCATAATACATACTCGAGGATCGACTTTTTTAATTCCCCATAATCAATTACAGGCTGTTAAGAACACCTCCCTAGGATCAATCACGTGGTCAGACCACGCTCCAGCCATTCCGACATACATCCTGACCGACTTTCATAGGGATCCAAAGGAAGCCGTGGAGACTCAATGAGAGCCTCCTACAGGACCCCGAGGTAATAGCAGACGTGACCAAACAAATTACGGAGTATTTCCAAACCAACACAGACGCAGATAGCGAGACAGGTCTAATCTGGGAAGCTCGCAAACCAGTCATACGTGGGGTACTTATAAAACACGGCGCGAGACTCAAAAAACAAAAGGACAACCCAATTGACCTCACTTCGATAAACTCCAAACCCTGAAAACAAGGCACAAGCAGACCCCGACAGGAGCATTAGGAACAGAGTTAGACACAATACGCACGGAAATCACTGACCTACTTACTTTTAAAGCCAAAGCGGCACTGCAAATCTCCCGCAAGGAGGTCTACGAGTCGGGTAATAAATGTGGTAGCACAATCCTTAAGATCCCAGAAAATGGCATCTTACATACCATCTATACGTTCCACGACGGGTCAAAACATAGCCCTACCCCGACAAGTATCGCAAGAATTCAAATCTTTTTACGAGAAGCTTTATAACTTGACTAAGACACCCCCGTCTCTAGATAGTATAACAGACTACATAACCTCCTCCCGTATGCCCAAACTACCAAACGAGACACGCAAATTAGAAAAACCCATTGCGCTTTCAGAATTACAATTAGCAATCAAAAATACCAAACTTGGAAAAGCCCCCGGACCAGATGGACTCACACTCCAATACTATAAGACACTGCTCCCATCATTAGATGATCATCTAGTTAGGTTGCTGAATGATCTTACCAAAGGAAAGTCACTCCACCACATTACAAGCCCACATATCTGTCATTCCTAAGGAAGGTAAGGACCCGTCATACTGTGGCAGTTACCGCCCTATATCCTTGCTTAACACCGACCTAAAATTATTCACCAAAATTATAGCTACCAGACTTCAAACCCATCTACCCCATTTAGATCAAGTGGGCTTTATCCCAACGAGAGAAGCAAGAGACAACACCATCAACGTCCTGAATTTGCTTCACACGGTCAATCGAACTAAAGCGCCTAGTGTCTTCAAGGCACTGACGCAAAAAAGGCGTTTGACCGGGTCAGTTGGGGCTTTATGTTTGCTACGCTACGACATATTGGACTGGGCGAGAACATGATGAAATGGATATCAGCGACATACGAGACACCGTCCGCCAGGGTAAGGGCAAACGGAGTGATCTCGGACTCCTTCCCAATCACTAATGGGACACGACAGGGTTGCCCGCTGTCCCCCCTACTCTTTGCCCTTACGGAACAATTTCTTTGTCATGTTCGATTGAACCCCAACATAATGGGTGTGAAAATAGGCCAAACCCAACACAAAGTGTCAGCTTACGCAGACGACCTTCTGTTCTCGTTCACTCACCCCTCGATTTCCCTTCCAAACCTGCTAAGGGAATTTGCTACATATGGGGCACTTTCCAAATTGAAAATCAATTTAGCTAAATCTGAAGCGATGGGGGTAGAGATACCACAAACTCAACTGGGACATCTTCAGTCTAGCTTCAAACTGAAATGGACGACAAATGCCTTAAAGTACTTAGGTACACTCATCCCCCAGACGTTTACACGTCTATACGATCTCAACTTCCCGCCCTTTTTGAAATCAGTTATGGCCCTGCTAACTAAATGGCATACGGGCCTACATTCCTGGTTAAGGCGCTGTAATATCTTAAAAATGATGATACTCCCGAAATTTCTCTCTCTCATGCAAGCGTTACCTGTACATATCCCCGTATCCTATTTCAAGCAGATACAGTCCACATTTACGGAATTTATATGGGCCAAGAAAAGACCCCGACTCTCACACAAACTCCTAGTTCTCCTTAAACAACATGGGGGTCTAGCATTGCCGGATATACGTGTGTACCACCAGGCAATACACCTAAGGAGGCTCATAGATTGGTGCCGCCACCAGGAATCCAAGTTGTGGACACAAATAGAACAAAATCAAAGTGAGATCCCTCTCAATAGGGCCCCTTGGTGCTATACATCCCTACCAACAGACATCAAACAACACCCATTGATAGGTAACACGACTAGGATTTGTGCCCAACTCATCTCTAAGTCATCTTTATCATCCTCCAACTCGCCTCTATACCCCATACTGGGAAACCCTCGATTCTCGCCAGGTGTGAGTGACGTGGTCTTTCGGAGACTAGGCGAGACGGGCAGAGTCCAGGCGAGACGGGCAGAGTCCAGGCCTCCCACTTTGGTGGTGCAGGGAGGTGGTATACTATAACGGAATTATCTGATCCCATGGGCCCGTTTCGCCTGGACTTCCTGAGAGCAAGACAATTGGGTTACTTTCTGCACTCCCTGAAACCACCCACCGATAATGAGCAGTCCCTCACAAGTTTAGAGGAACTCTAACACTTCGGGAACCATAGCGCACACGCTTTCACTAACCTACAGCCTCCTACATACACCACAAGCAGACTTTATCCCCCTGGGAATACTTGAACGGGAGCTGAACTGTCACTTTGACACATCAAAACGCCAACATATCCTTAGATTTACACACAAATCCTCCATATGTGCCAAGATTCAGGAGACCAACTATAAAATCATGTCGAGATGGTACAAGACCCCAGCGCTACTCCATAAGTTCTTCCCAGCGACGTCAGACCTTTGCTGGCGTTGCGGGGCAGATAGGGGAACGCTGATACATATTTTTTGGTCCTGCCCTGCCTTGAGTCGTTTCTGGTGAACGATACAGGGAGTGGCTCAAAAATTCACAGAACGCACCATACCGGATGACCCAGCATTTTTTCTCTTGCATGCGTCTAACATTCCTGAGAAAACATACAAAACATCCGTGATTAGACATTTACTAGACGTAGCTAGAGCCTGCATACCACTTTGGGGGAAATCTACATCCCCTCCAACAATTATGGCTTAACAAGGTGGAAGAAATTAGACATATGGAAGATCTCGTCCTCACAGCGCAGAATAGACAAGAAACTTTTTCTAAGACGTGGCAATCGTGGATAATTTTCATATACTCGGCTAAAGGTCTGACACAGAGAGCAGAATGGGAATCAGTAACAGAAGATCCTACATTCTGTTTGGGTACCCTCCAGTAATGGGACAGCGACATTATAGAACAATATAAGCACTTAACATCAATCTCATGAAACGCCACGTTTGTGGGACTTTACCCTAAACCTTCTCCCCCCCTCTACATTACCCCTCTCTTTCTTCTAACTTTTGCTCACCTTCTTCTTAATTTCGCTCGCACTATTAACCTTATCTTTCACAACTTTCCTTATAAAGGAGCTTTCTTTAATAAAAATTAATAGAAAATGAAGAGATCGGACAAACACGGGCCATCGACACCACAATTTGTTACGAAACCAAGCCACAAGCAACTTCCCTCAGGAAAGTGACCCTTCTAAATCCAGCACGAACTTGATTAGTTGGAGGGTTAACAGGGAACTTACTGGGGTCACATAAGACAACAACTCGCAAATATACTATATTGCTTGAGCTTACCATGTTGCATCAGGCGGTTACAAATGTTATCCAGTTTGAAACGCTAGTACCACTAATGTTATCTGTATCATTAAACGGATGGTGTAATGTACTAAATATTAACCCGTGGGGGTCTCTCCCTTGTTGAAAATAAATAATTTTGAAAAGAAAAATATAGCTTTTCTGCCATAGAACAGCCCAATATTCAATAAAGTGCGGTGAGCATGGGAAGGAACAACCTCCTCCTTAATACCTTTGCATACCCATGTCATGGGGTCAGGAAGGGAGAAAAAATGAGGGAGTTTCGGGTTCATCCATAGTGGGGCCGAAGGAGCAATTCCCGTATAGCTGGGAGACATTAAGGTAGTGGTGATTTCCCAAGCCTTAATTGTTGCTTTCATTGAGTTCGTCAGGGGTAAGCAAGATTTCGGACCCCTGTACAATGCCATCTTTAAACTTTCGTAGGACCCCAGATGTGCTGCCTCCACTACTGTAGCAGAATCACCAGTATCCGCTGTTAGCCATCTTCTGGCAAAAACCATCTGTCCAGCCAGATAATATTTCTGCCAGTCAGGTAGAGCTAGCCCCCCCTGACCCCATGGTTCCTGTAGTATTTTGATACTCGGAGATTGTGGTGACCATATGAAGGATCCTATTATGCTGTTCAATGATTTAAAAAAAAAACCTTTGGAATCCACAGTGGGGAGTGATGTAGGAAATACAAAATTACTGAGAGGAATTTCATTTTTATGAGGCTAACCCGTCCCAGCATTGAGAGGGGTAGATTCTTCCATGCCGTAGTTTTTTAAGTCTATTTACTAATGGCAAAAGATTTAGTGACATGTAATCCTGACTATTGGCTGTTATTGTAACCCCTAAATAAGTTATTGAGGAGACCCATTGAAGTGGTAATGTGTCATCTAGTTGTTTTTTTAGCTTCTGTGCCTAACGGTAAGATTGATGACTTACTCCAGTTCGCTCGCAGACCTGAAAACGTGGCAAATCTATCCAAAATCGATAAAGCAGCCCTGAGAGATGGGCCTGGGTCTTTGAGAAACAAGAGCAAGTCATCAGCATATAATGCAATGCATTCATTTATGGACCCTACTCTAATTGCCTTCACCTCCTCAGATCGCTTAAGCGCCCTGGCCATGGGTTCCATCATCAAGGCGAAAAGAAAAGGGGAAAGCGGACACCCCTGTCTGGTGCCTCTTCCTATTGGGAAAAAAAAAAAATCAGAGACCATGGTACCAAGCCTAACCGCCATCCTCGATGCACCTCAAAGCAGAGTGACCCAACGACAGAAACCAGGACCAAACCCCATGGCCTCCAAACACCTTATGCATGTATTGCCAATCCACAGAATCAAAGGCTTTTTCGGAGCTGGAAACTCTGAATTATCCATCTGTAAATGCGTGAACAATCTCCGTAGGTTTTTATCCGTTGATATACCAGGCATAAAGCCTGTCTGGTCAATATCTACCAGGGTTCAAATAACCCTGGCCAGTCTTGTAGCCAACACTTTAGCTAGAATCTTTAGGTCCATATTAAGCAATGCTATTGGGCGATATGAGGAGCACATCTGTGGGTCCTTGCCAGGCTTCAGGAGAAGCACCATATAAGCTTCCATCATTGAGGTCGGCAAGGAACCATGTTCCCAACAGTGTGCGTACAGTAAGTTTAGTCTATGAGCCAGTTGTGACATATAAACCTTATAAAAGTCAGCTGGAAAGCCATCTGGACCCAGGGCTTTGGGAGGGAAGGCAAGTATAGTTGCCTCAATTTCTAGTACTGAGATACTTTCATTTAGATGACCAATATCTGTGTCTGTTAATTTCGGCATTGAAAGACTCTGGAGTAGTTCTTCCAACTCTGCCAAATCATAGGACGGAATAGGTGAGTACAAAGATTTGTAGAAGCTTACAAATTCATCCAAAATTCCTACTGGGTCTGATACTAGAGCCCCTGCGCTATTTTTAATTACTGGGATATTAACAGGTATCCTTTGGTCAGCAGCCAGGTTGGCCAACAGCTTGCCATTTTTATCCCCCTCAGCGAAAATATTTTCTGCCCTCCGCCTTGCCTCCGTATGAGCCAGTCCTGTGAAATGTAGTTCCACAGACCTCCTACAACTCAGTAAAAATGCGTAATTAGCCTCAGAGGGAGAGTCAGCCTGAACTTGTGCACACTCCCGCTCTTTGGCCAAAAGGATTTCACATTCCTCATTATGTTCTTTCCTGGCTGCTTTGATTGCTGATATAAATTCACCTCTTGATACCGCTTTAAAAAGTATCCCAGACAATACAAAATAGGTGGGTCAGCCGTATCCACATTTGTCGCCCAGAATGTATCCATAGTAGCCTGAAGCTGAGTAGTTACCTGCTCTTCCTGCAGCCAACCCAGGGCCAATTTCCACCCCCCCTTCCGTCCCCCGGAGGGGAAGGACAGGGTAACCAGCAACGGATTATGGTCCAAGGTCCTCCCAGCCAAGTACTCCGACTCATACTGTATAGATTATTTAAAAGTAAAGCATTTCCAAATGCTAAATCTATTCTGGCTGAAGATTTATGTGTGGTAGACAAATGTGAAGAAGACACCACTTCCGGGTTTTTCCAACTCCATAGTTCAGTTAAACCCGCTACAGATGCCCAGGAGCATAGTTCCACCGAAGCCAACCTATTTGCATTGGACGAATCCAATGCAGAATCCATGATGGCATTAAAGTCACCCATGAGTAACATAGGTAAATGCATGTGTGATGCCAGAATCACCAATAAATCATATAACATTCTCACCTGAAAAGGTGGGGGTAAGTCAACATTCACTAGTAATATTTTTTGATACGCCACTTCTAATACTAAAGCCACATATCGTCCCCCCCAGGTCAGTGATCACCTGATGGATTGTATATGCAATCGCCTTACTAATCAGCATACAAGTTCCTCTAGCGTACGTGGAGTAGGAGGAGTGAAATGACCTCTGTATCCAGGATTTGCACAAAGAAAGAATCTTATTTCCCTCCAGGTGAGTTTCCTGGGAGGAGAACAACATGTGGCTTCACCTGTTTAAGATATTGGAATACTGCAGCCCTCTTAAATTTATTATTCAACCCTCTAACATTCCAGGACATCATTTTTATCCTGCTATCCATTATCTCTAGGTAACATATCTATCACACAGATTGTCCCTGATAACACAATTACCGTTAAGCAAAATATTTCGGAGAATATGTGTATTAAAAAGGTATATCCGATGCACAATATTCACAATATGTATGACTGTGGTCAATCCCTCCCCCCCCCGCCCCCGCTGTTATACCAGACACTGAAAAACTAACAAAAAAACAAAACAAACTAGAAAAAGTCCAGTATGCAGCAAAAAGCGGGGAGGGAAGGGAAGGGGAGGGAAGGGAAGGGGGGGGGGAGGGAAGGGAAGGGGGGGGGGGGGGACAGGGAAAAGAAATCAAATCAAACAGGGAAATATCCTGAGCAGCAGCCCGAGCATGTTAAATTATACATATTGACGCAGAGGAGAAATATATCAATGGGTATTAGCTTACCATCTATGATTAATGCTGTGTAGTAGTTAAAGTAATACTAGCAATGAAGCGGGCAATCCATTGATTGCAGACCAAACGTAGATAGTTGTATCTGGGACGTATCAGAGGCAACAGACAAAACCGAGAACTCCCAAGGTAGTAAGCCAAATGCAGCCTTAGAGGTAGATAATAGCTATAATAAGCTATAGTTCTAGTATATAGAAAAAACATGGTATGAGTTTTAAAGGGTAACAAATCAGTGTCAATAGCTATAAATGTTCAATGCAGGATAGGATCCACTTGGCATATGTAACAAGGTTTTACATGTAGTTTGTTATTGTTTTTAAATCAATATGTCTTTTTTCTGTACTATTTAATAAAATTTTTAAACTATTCCTACGTTTTTATAATTTAATATCCTTGTGCCCCTAAAGTCCCACTTCCTTAGTTTCCATATTGCCATAGTCACAATTTTGGGGACGTTGGCACATTCTTTCCAAGTACCTACAGTGTCACCCTGTATTTAGGTACTAACAAATAGGACCTTCCCTTTGATAATCTAATTAGGGGCGGAAGCACAAGGTGACCTTTCTAAAATATTTACTTGTTGTTTTGTATTAAAGAGTTTTACAATTTATTCAACTTGAGGTGTTAATACATTTATCTGGTATGGATTTCGTAGGTACTGCATGGCTAGGTTATATCTGTGATGTCCAAGCAAGCTGTCTAACCGACACGGGACAAGAAATTGGACTTAACCAATATATAGTTAAAATGAAAAAATTAATTAAAAGTTAATTGCTGTTTCATATAGTACATTCATTCATCCATATTTATATAAAATGAAAAAATTGTTAAAGAAAAAAATCGAATTTACACTGGCATGTGGATTTTCTTCAACAGTACGCACGGGAAAATTTAAGCCCTGTGGGTTTGAGAGTGCAACTATTTCCATCCTTCCAAAATGTGGGCATTGAGTTTAAGAGTGCATGGGAAAAAGATTCTTACCCAGTGCAGTCCTGATCTCATTAAGCTCCTAATTTCCCATTACCAAACCGAACTCATCCCTCTTGATGAATAATTGCGTTTCAAGCGAAGAATGATACCCTTAAAAACCACACGCAATTCAATAAAAAATGGCAAGAGGTTAAAGAATATATCACCAAAATTAATAAGGACACCATTTTTAAAAAACAAAATAAATTTATGAAAGATAAGACGGCCTTCACGGAAGGCTATGCTTACCGTTGGCAAACCTCCCCTTACAGTCGTAGACCTAGGAAAACCAATTCTAAAAACAATATTCAGGTAATGAAATGACTTTTACTGACGACGACACCGAAATTGATTCTGACTCTTCTTTATCTATTCTTTTCTCACAGTTACCAATGGGAAGAGACCTGAATGTGATGCCTAATGACACTGGTGCACGTAAGAGACAATATGGTGGTGGGCACTATACATAGTAGGCGAGGTTGAAAAAAGACACAAGTCAATCAAGTCCAACCCATGTGTGTGATTATGTGTCAGTATTACATTACATATCCCTGTATGTTGCGGTCATTCAGGTGCTTATCTAATAGTTTCTTGAAGCTATCAATGCTCCCCGCTGAGACCACCGCCTGTGGAAGGGAATTCCACATCCTTGCCGCTCTTACAGTAAAGAACCCTCTACGTAGTTTAAGTTTAAACCTCTTTTCTTCTAATTTCTAAAATTTTATATCTTTACGTTTGAAGCCTGAAATGTGGCAAAAGGTTGAAAAGTTCAAGGGGGCCGAATACTTTCGCAAGCCACTGTACCGCATTTCGACCCAAATCCATTTTTAATCCCACCCATGTAAAAGGCCTATACATTCACAGAGTTTTTATCAGGTTGTCTTTTCTGATAATAAACGTATGTGCCAACACACCTCCAAACGCCACATTCAAACACAATCTCTCCCCATCTGAGACATCATCCCTTAAGGCTCTTACCAACAACACCAATATAAATATAAAACCAGCCGACAAGGAAGGAGGGATCGTTGTCCAAGATAGAGATGCATATATTAGAGATGCCCATAGACTCCTGTCTGACTCAAACACCTACATTCGACTCCCCCGTGACCCACTTCCCATACACCGCTCCGAAGCTAAAATGTTGGTCGATAGGGCCGCCCAAGAAGGTATCATTAATAAATCAGAGGCCGCCTTTCTCAAACGAGACAACTATCACACACCATACTATTATTAAGTTTAAATGACCCTCCTGGATACCCTATTGTAACAGCCATGGAAACTCTAAAAAACTTTTTCTCTACAGACATAGATCATTTTTTACAACCCCTGGCCCAAAATCTACCTGCTTATATACATGATGTTATTCATCTATTGGACATCCTCCAAAATGACAACTGGGAACCCACCTACTTGTGGCTGTCCCTAGATGTCTGCTCAATGTATACATCTATTCCCCATGACAATGGACTTGAGGCAGTGCAACATTTCCTCCTTCAAGATCCCTTAATAAACCCTAGGCAGGCCCAATTCATTTTGTAATTTACACAATTCTGTTTCTCAAACTGTAAATAATTGTGAGATAATCAGTACTACTTACAAACTCAAGGCACAGCTATGGGGGCAAATTTTGCCCCTAGCTATGCCAAACTAACTATGGGCCTCTGGGAACAACGTGCCATTTGGCACAACAATCCCCATTCTATATATATATATATATATATATAAAGGGGTCACTGACATGGCTTTGGGTAATTAAACAGAAGAACCACTACTGGGTGGCCCACCTATTAAATCCCCATTACAAGGGTAAATTGACACTTTTTCGGAGGGAATAAAGTGGAACTTCTCAATGGTGGTGGGGTCCCCTCTGTTGAACAACATACCTCCTGTGCTCTATCATCCATCCCATGCTCTTCTTTTATGGAGATAGAAAACTGAAGTACATTTTCATCAGTAAAGAAGGCCACATCAGAATTGCCGATTTTGGGAAAGAGATGGACACAAAGTTTGAAGAGGGCATTGCAGGGAGGAGGGCATCTCTCAATGGTGGTAGGGTCCCCTCTATTTAACGGCCTGATCCTGGTGAATCCACAGCAACATCAGATGCATCCAGTGATAGGGAAAAAAGGGCCCACTGACATGGCTCTGGGTAATTAAACAGAAGAACCACTACTGGGTGGCCCACCTATTAAATCCCCATTACAGTAACCAAAGGAAAAAAAGTCTCTCTTCTTTAATTCCTTGGGTGAAAATAAAGTGGATATGCAGCATTGCAGTGATGTAGCAAGAGCTTGTTTCCAGAAAAAATAGTCTAAAAGTTTCCAGAGTAAAATGTGCCCCCGTTTTTTCTATTATATGGCAGAGAAGCCAGGTTTCCAGTAGAAGTGCCAAATGATTTTAATTATAAAAAGTAGGACACTGAAGGCGCAATGTTAGATGAATTAATACATGAGGGGCTAATCATGAAAAACAAAGTTCTAGATATCATCCAAAAAAAAATGTTGAAAAATCGATTGAAAAAAAATCAAAAACGTAAAAGAAAAACGGATACTGGAGAATTGTTGACATGAGGGCACTATGGCACTCTGAAACAGATGTCAACGTGAAGAGTTCAATTACGATATTAACAGCAGATGTGATCCTTGAGAATAATGAAAGTGGCACATTGTTTGTCAAAAATCACACTGCTAATACAAAGTTCAGAAAAGGTAAGACTCCAAAAGGTTCCACGTCAATAATTTAAGATATTCAAAAAGAGTGGAAAAAAGACATTGGCCCCTATAAAATATTTGATGCGGACTTACTGACTTGCAGCCAGGAATGGAGCTTGAAAGTGAGATAATAAATGCCTATCTGCAGATACTGTCCAAGCGCACTGAGGTACAAACAAATGAAAAAATCTAAATTATTGACACATTTCAAATGACCTCAATGTGGGAAGGAAGAACATACAATCCATTTCGGGATAATATTTTGGAATACAGTATGTTGATCGGCTCAGCAAATCAAAATTATCACTGGACACTAATTGTAATGTACCCAAAGGAAAAAAAGGTCTCTCTACCTTAATTCCTTGGGTGAAAATAAAGTGGATATGCAGCATCGCAGTGATGTGGCAAGAGCTTGTTTCCGAAAAAAAAAAATTAAAATGTTTCCAGAGTAAAACGTCCCCCGTTTTTTCTATAATATGGCAAAGAAGCCAGATAAATCCCCATTACAGGGGTAAAATGACACTTCTTCAGAGGATGTAAATAATGTGGAACTTTTCTCAGTGGTGGTGGGGCTCCCCTCTGTTGACCAACATACCATACCTCCTGTGCTCTATCATCCCTCCATCGAGATATAAAGCTGAAGTATATTTTAATCAGTAAAGACGGCCACATCAGAATTGCCGATTTTGGGAAAGAGACGGACACCAAGTTTGAGGAGGGAATTGCAGGGAAGGAGGGCATTTCTCAATGACGGCGGGGTCCCTTCTGTGCTCTATCATCCATCCTGTGCTCTTTATCGATTGAGATATAAAAGT
Source organism: Aquarana catesbeiana (assembly GCF_042186555.1). Taxonomy (NCBI): domain Eukaryota; kingdom Metazoa; phylum Chordata; class Amphibia; order Anura; family Ranidae; genus Aquarana; species Aquarana catesbeiana. Next base: position 966,559,038 of record NC_133324.1, read on the forward strand.
TTTAGTACATTTTCATCAGTAAAGACAGCCACATGAAAAATGCCAATTTTTAAAAAGAGACGGACACCAAATTTGAAGAGGTAATTTTTCGATGGTGGTGGGGTCCCCTCTGTTGACCAACATGCCTCCTGTGCTCTTCATCCATTGAGATATAAATATGAAGTACATTTTCATCAGCAAAGACAGCCACATCAGAATTGCTGATTTTGGGAAAGAAACAGACACCAAATATGAAGAGGGCATTGAGGAGAAGAGGGAATTGCAGAAAAGAGGGCATCTTGCGGTGCTGATGGGGTCCCCTCTGTTTACCTACAGACCTCCTGTGCGCTATCATCCATTCATCCTCTGCTCTTTATCGATCGAGCTATAAAGCTTTAATACATTTTCATCTCTAAAGAAGGTCACGTTAAAATCGCTGACTTTGGGAAAGAGATGGACATCAATTTTGAATAGGGAATTGCAGGAAAGAGGGCATCTAAAGGGTGGAGGGGTCCCCTCTGTACTCTATCATTCACCCATCCATCCTGTGCTTTTCATTCATGGAAATATAAAGTTGTAGTACATTTTCATCAAGTAAGACGGACAAATTAAAATTGCTGATTTTGGGAAAAAGACAGACACCAAGTTTGAAGCAGGCATTCCCCAATGGTGGTGGGCTCCCCGCTGTTGACCAACATGCCTCCTTGAGCACCATCATTTATTCATTCTGTGCTCTTCATCCATTGAGATATAAAGTTGAAGCACATTTTTTAATCAGTAATGATGGCCACATGAGAATTGCAGACTTTAAACCTGGACCCTTAAAAACCCAGATTTGGGCTAGGCTCCCCTTGGTTGTCATGGGCCGTATCAATTTGAACAAAATGGTGCTATTGCCCAAGCTCCTTTACATGCTTTGGCATGCCCCAGCGTATTTAACCATTGCATATATTTAAGTGCCTAGAATCTATCTTCAATTCCTTTGTATGGGGTAAATTTCATAAAGAACTGTGCTACACATCAAAAGGGGGGCGCGTCCAAGATGGCCACCGGAGCAGACGTGCACTGAGAGAGCTCCGCTCGGCCTCCACCTTTCAATCCTGCTACCCTGCAGTCCGGAACCTATAAACGGCCGAAAACGAGAGGGGAAGCGACGGTGACCGGTATGACCAAAGGGAAAGGCACCCTGTCTGCCCGCAAGCCCCAGAAAACCGCCTCAAATTCCATCGCACGGAACGCCCGTCCCGCCAGAGCTCTCAATATGGCGTCTCAGGCTGAGAACGATGTCCCGTACCCAGCAGAGAGGGAACAGTCCAACTTTGAAGCACTGATGCCCGCGATTAATACCTGCCAATCGACCTTGACGGGTAAGATCGAACATATGCAGCTGGATATCAGTTTAATACGCAGAGATATGGACAGCTTTCGCTCCCGCCTCACTGAAGCGGAACGCAGGGTGGGGGACACAGAGGACACGCTGCAGGAACACACAGTCTCACTCCGCACGCTGCAAACCAAGATCAAAACTCTGGAGACACGTGCGGAGGAGGCCGAGAACCGTAACAGACGGAATAAACTCCGCATAGTGGGGCTACCTGAAGGGGCGGAGGGCAAAGATCCCACAGCGTTCACAGAACACCTGCTGAGAACCCTTCTACCACATGCGGCCTTCTCTAATTTCTTTGAGGTGGAGAGGGCACACAGAATGCCTGCTACCCAGGGGCCCCTGGGAGCTCCTCCATGCACTTTCATCCTAAAACTGCTCAATTTCAAAGACCGCGACCTGGTCCTGCGGGAAGCTAGACAAGTTGAGCAACTGCGGTACGAAGGAGCCAAATTGATGACATTCCCTGATTTCTCAGTAGACACTCAGAAATTGCGCCGATCCTTTGACCGCCTGAAACTTAACTTGCGCAATAAAAGAATCAAATAGAGCATGCAATATCCGGCGAGGCTCAGAGTAGAAGATGGGGAAGCTGTTTGTTTCTTTACATCACCCAAAGACGCAT